>NC_142565.1:11875530-12178560 GCF_041283825.1 Pyrus communis
CTTGAGATTGAATATGTCCTTCCCTTTGGGTCTCTTGTTCAATAATGCGTCAACACAGTGAATACAATCTTTTTACTTGCTCTCCCTGCATATCCTCGACAACTAAAAAGCAGCAGAAGCACAACAACTACTGAGCATTAAACCTAAACCCAACTTAGGAGATCAGGTAATCTACTCAAACATACCAACTCGGTCCTTGGGCCGCTTCAACTTTGCAAATACATGACCTTCTGTCCTTGCATTTGACAATAATTTCATGTCTCATAGTTTTTAACTACCCATACCCATACCCAACTGTCAATTACCTAGTCAGTGCACCAAATTGTGAGGCTGTCCCAGGTTTTTGTTCTTGATATTTACAAAAATGTGAAACCTTATAAGTAAATTGAAAAATAAGGCATGATATTGTTGCTAGGTGAAGTGCTTGGAACATTTTTATATGCAAAAAAATAATAATAATAAAAGAATTCTATATCATTGATGGAGCTATTAAAGTTCTTCACTTTAACATCTTTGATTAAATAACAAAATGGCCGTTGATGAAATCGTAAGACATTTATGTGAATGATGTGATGACATAATGAGGGCCATCTTGTATGTGTTAATATATTGAGAAAGAAGAAAGTTGAAAGTATAGTCAAATGGATTAAAACGTTTAACTTTTCGTTGCTGTAATTCTGTTTTTCAGTCATGTTGAATAAGAGCTTCTTCTATATTTGGCTTCTCTGAATGTTTCAAGGTTGCAAGTTTCCCATTTGATGATCATAATTGCCCCCCAATCAAACTCATAGAATCCTTTTGTCGAAGTGCTCATTCATGGTTACAGGAGGGCGTCGAAAATGTTGTGGTGGTTCATTGTAAAGCTGGTATGGCAAGGACAGGAGTAATGATTTGTAGCCTTCTCTTATTTCTTAAAGTAAGATCAATAATCAGCACCTTAAGACCTGGGGTTGTATGGTGGAAATGTTGGTGCTTCTTTTGGCTTTATATTTCTTGCACTTATGACTATAACTTTTTCTTGTTTGTTTTTCCATGTATCTGCAGTTCTTCCCTATGGCTGAGGAGGCCATGAATTACTATAACCATATAAGGTGTATGGATGGAAAAACTCTGGTTCTCCCAAGTCAGATTGTGAGTCAGTTAAATTTTTGGATTTCCCGTTTAAGCTTGGTGTTCCTTATCTATCTACATCATTGTGATTAACAATTTTTTCTATGATTTTCCCAGAGATACGTCAAATACTTTGAGCATATCTTAAAACACTTCAATGGAGAAACTCCTCCAGATCGGAGGTACACGTCTGATACACTTCTCCAAAGTGTATCAGTCTGACCTTTCATTTATATATATGTATCTAAGTGGTACATTAGTGTTGTAACGAGGACCTATTTACTCCTTTAAGTTAAAAGCATAAATAAAACTAAACAAAAACATAAACAAAATCAACCCCAAAAAAGAACCGAATTCAATTTCATTAGAAACTTCAACAAAACCAACTCCAAGGTGCAACCAAATTTAACTCCAATATAATAAAACTTAAAACAAAAATCTAAGTCCACCAAAATTTTAAATTGCTTACCTTGAGTACAGAGGGCTTCGGAAAACGACGGCGCTAAAGCCTGAAAACAAAGACCCAAAAATCAGAAAAAGAAAATTTGCACAGAAAACCCATTTTGATATTCATATTTAATTATAAACTCACATCAGGTGGCATTTTCCAGATGCAGAAAAACAGAAGAACAAATGAATTCCCACGAATGTAACTCCTTTTTTTTTTAAATAAAAATTAAAAAATTAAAAAAAAAACTTAATTCTACAACAAAACCCAAAAGCGAGCAACCAAAGTTTCTCACCTTAAGCATAAATGTCTTCCAAAAAAATAAAAAACTGAATCTTCCGAAATTCAAAAGAAAACCTGATTATACACCCACATGCAAAACCCGATGGCACAAACAAAAAAAAAAAAAAAAAAAAAAAAAAACACAAAGAAGAGAAGAGAAACAATTTCAACAGAAAATCTTCTAACATTTGGGCAAGACAAACAATTGTCAAGACCCACAACACAACCTAACTAAAAAACCAACGGATTAATCTCTGTCATCAAAAGAAAACTCCGAAAGCAACAACCCATTTAAAATTGAACCCAAAAAAATTAAAAGCTTCTAACATCTGGGCAAGACAGCCAAAAACGAAATCAAACTGCAAAGCAAAACTCAAAAATTTAGAAATCACTAACCTTAATACGTAACAATTCTCTCAAACGAGAGGCTTGAAACAAAATGGTGAAAAAGACGAAATCGATCCAACGTACGGATCGCAGCCAAACACAGAGAAGAACAGCCAACAATGATTGCAAAATTCAAAGATCGTGTCTCGCCGGAGATAACTTCGCGAAACAAGAAGGAAGAAATTGAGAGAAATCAGAGCGCACAACGACGACGACGGAAAACCCAGTTGAGGAAAGCAGAAAATGAGAGCTGAAAACCCGAGGGTATTACCGTCCTTTAACTGTTTACGAACAGTGAAAAACAGTGCCCGGCGGAACCGGGTTTTAGTATATGTATAATCTCCAGCGAATATACTACTCAAACAACTTTGTCTTTCTGTAATAAAATTGCTACATACATTTCAGTTGATCAAATCATTCATTCATTCTAATATTACAACATCCACTGATCCCATTTCAAGAATCAAGGTGAATAACCATTCTAATGAAATCAGAATCTATGATAACGGTAGGATTACAGAACTGTTTCTTTGCTGCCATTAACTCGAAATGGCTCCTTTGTTATTCCATGGTAAACTGGTTCTTCACCTACAAATGTAATGAAATTCCACCCAAAAGCAGACCCACCAACAATATTTGTCCCTTGAGTCTGACCATCTTCAGCCCGCTGATTCTCGCTGGCTACACCTGATGGAAACTTCTTTTCTGATGGTTTTCCAAAAGCCCTTGTATCTTGGGGCTTTTCACCTGGCGCATTCTTATTTCTTATGGCCGAAACTGTTTCCGCTATCATCTGTTTGCAAAGTTCCATCAGCAGCTTCACATCTGCAATTTGCAACATACATAATCATAAGCAAATCACAAGTAACAAACAACATCTCATGCAATTGGCTCCGTCATAAAAAGCCTTGAACTCAAAAGTGTCTAAAGGAATCCAAAAACTGGAGTGAAGGCATACATGGAGCTCAAGAAACTCAGGACAGAACCATGCATCAACATACGAAGATGAGTGAGACAGATATCTCCTAGTAAAGGAAGTAGAAGGCCATCTGAATGCTAGACTAATAAACCAAGTTAGCACGTGAATGAAGGTCGGATGTAATCATAAGTACCATATTAATAAACCAATATTTTAAGATTAACAAATCAGCTCAGCTTTATCATATTAAACTCAAGGGATAAATATATGTCATTGTGTGAAAAGATGAAATCAAAATCCTGATGAGCTGACAATCTTGAATTTCTTCGGATGATTTGCACGTTCGAAAGTCAGGGGTCCGGAGAACCTTCAAGATGACAAAAAACATAAAGTTACTCCATCCATACTTCATTTAATGTAGCAAACAAACGAAGCAGCGCACAACAGCAGGATTTAAAGAAATTGATTGAGAATGATTACAATGACAACGTTGATAGATGAACAATCTACAAACCAAGTTAACTCCCATAGGCCTATCCCCTGCAGTCTCAAAAGGACCAAATCAACTTCTAAATTCTACCCATGGCATACAGATTACGTAACGATCACTTAACACATTAATAAAGACTAAAATGCAAGTACAAGGCAGCGGAATTACAAAGATTATACATTTATCTAATCTTTTTATAGAAAATGAAATATTTAGAAATGTTAAAGACATTCAAATTGTGAATCCAAACAAACCCAAATTCACAATTGAATAGAAAGAAAACCCGGTCCCAGATCACAAAAATCTTCAAAATTCACAAGAAATTCACATAAAGATGCAAAACTTGGGAGATGGGTTTTTAACTGTACCTCGAGAAAATGAGGACGGCGCGAACCTTTTAGAGAGTGGATGAGTTGGAGAAAAGGGCATCATTTTCAAGAGGTCTCTTCTTGGTCTTGGAAGGAAGAGAAAACGGCGGAGGCTATACAGGGAGAACTTCGGCGGAGCTCAGAGGGGATGGGAGGACTTGGGTGGCTGTGGACACGGCTGGCTTTGCCTCTTCTTCCATTGTTGTTGTTTATTCGGTTTCGGATTTAAATTGGGTTCGGGCTTACTCAAGTGAATTCGGGTTTGCCTAAATTTATCAAGGATAGTACTTGGGTACTGACAGTTCCAGACCAGCAAAACCATTGCAAATTCTTTCACAAAAAGCTATCACCCATCTAACTGAACTCATACGATTTACTTTTATAAAAAAGAGATTCATGCTCTGTTCTTCTTCACGCACTGATTGTTACCACTATGGAGATCCAATTTAATTAATGGCAGAAATTGTGGCTTCAGGATCTTGCTCGTCACCACAAGGCAGTGAGTTCTGTAACTTTACTAATATTCTTTTACTATGCAAGTTAAATTGTTGGTTTTCTGTTTTTTAATATGTTTACTTTTCTACTCTATTTCTTGCATTAGAGGCTGCCATGTCAAGGAGTTCGAGTTTTGCTTCATAAATAACAGTTGTTTTTAAGCTTGGTCTCTAATCTGTATGCTCTTTATCATGTCTTTTATTTGGTGGCAGCTAGGTGTTATTAACATGAAGTGTGAGCTGGTTGATCCAGATGGTCTACTAAAGCAGCTAAGGGTATTGAAATCAGTTAATGTAGATGGCGTTATGGTTGATTGCTGGTGGGGAATAGTAGAAGGACATGCTCCACAGGAGTATAATTGGAATGGATACAAGAGGCTCTTTCAAATGGTGCGCGAGCTTAAGCTGAAGCTACAGGTCTGTTTTATATACATTTTTTCACTTGCAGAGCTTTTTCAGTGGGCTTATAAACAACACATGTGGTTAATTGTTTTGCCATCTTTGTTATCATTTTTATTCTTTCTATGGCTTTCCTGTAATGCTTGGCAAAGTTTTGAGATTTTCTCTCTATAATGTGGGAACCAAGGAACTCACTTCCCTTTCATGCTCTGAATTCACTCTCTAAGTCTGGAGATTATGTAATCATTTGGGCGTGGTTTGTTTTGTTAGTTCGTCTGAAATTTATTGTGGGTCTGACGGGCAACTTCTGTATTTAAGGTTGTCATGTCATTTCATGAATGTGGAGGCAATGTTGGTGATGATGTATGTATTCCACTGCCTCATTGGGTGGCTGAAATTGGTAGAAGCAACCCTGACATATTTTTCACTGATAGAGAGGGAAGAAGTAATCCTGAATGCCTTTCATGCGGAATTGACAAGGAACGAGTTTTAAGAGGCCGGACGGCTGTTGAGGTATTGCAGTCACATATGATGAATGATACCTTAATCTTTCTGCTTGCAATTAAAATTGGTGGTAATTGAACTCTTTGTATGTCAAACCATTAGCACCTATTAATCTATATATTTCTTTTTCTGTGGAAAACTTCATTAATGCCATATACAGAATGCCGTTCAGTATTATTGTACCATTTTTTAAGGGTAGTCCTATATACTCGGTGTCAAAATGCTAATTTTTAACTGATATAGGTATACCTTGACTGCATGAGAAGCTTCCGTGTAGAGTTTGACGAGTACTTTAAAAATGGTAGCATCTCCATGATTCAAGTTGGACTAGGTCCTTGTGGGGAATTGCGATACCCATCTTGTCCTGTAAAGCATGGTTGGCGATATCCCGGTGTCGGTGAATTTCAGGTAACTTGCTGAATAATGTTATATCAGTTTACAAGTGAATGAGTCTGTATTTCCTCAGCCTGAGCGTTTAAAAAATTGCAGTGTTACGATCAGTATTTGCTGAAAAGTTTGAGGAAGGCAGCAGAAGCAAGGGGACACTCCTTCTGGGGTAGAGGTCCAGATAATGCAGGTTCTTATAATTCCCGGCCAAATGATACCGGTTTCTTTTCCGATGGCGGTGATTATGATGGCTACTATGGCAGGTTCTTCCTTAATTGGTACTCTCGAGTTTTAGTTGATCATGGTGATCGGGTGCTTTCTCTAGCAAAGTTAACTTTCAACGGAACCTGCATTGCTGCAAAGGTGAGTTAGCTTCAATCATTTTGAACATACACGAAAGATGAATTTTTGAAATCTGATATTTGAAAGAAGATAAAATCCATAGAAAAATGAATTAGGAGCTTACTTTGAAGTACCGAAGGCAAAACCATCCATGTTGAATTTGAAGTTTCAAGTTTTAATCTAGAGCATATGAAGATTGTTATGCAGGCCTAATATTGTTGAGTGTTGAAAGTTTTGCAACCTTAGAAGTAATTTGGCTAGTTATGGATTGATCGGTCAGTTTGCTATATTTTAATTGTTAAGCAGCTATCAGGTCTTCACTGGTGGTACAAGACGGTCAGTCATGCGGCTGAGTTGACTGCGGGCTTCTATAATCCATGCAACCGTGATGGTTATTCTCCAATTGTGACGATGCTAAAGAAGCATGAAGCTAATTTAAGCTTAGCATGTACTGAATTGCACATGTTAGACCAGCATGAAGATTTCAAAGAGGCACTGGGAGATTCTGAGGGTTTATTTTGGCAAGTAAGCATCAAATTTATCTGAAACCTCCTTGTGTACTCTAAAGTGGCCTTTTCTGATCCAAGCTTCAGCACTTAAGAATCCGTCTGTATTGGAATTCACTGGGATTCATTGCGAAAAATAGTACCCTAAATTGAAAAGTATATGCATTTACGTTGTGAAATCTTTGGACATTTAACGTTGTAAACTCCTATTTCAGGTGCTGAATGCTGCGTGGGATGTTTGCTTACCAGTTTCTAGTGAGAACGCTCTTGCTTGTCATGATCGTATCAGCTACAACAAGATATTGGATAATGCCAAGCCCTTGACTGATCCAGATGGAAGGCATTTGTCATCTTTTACCTACCTTAGGCTCAGTCCACTTCTAATGGAAAGAGACAACTTCATGGAATTTGAACGATTCGTTAAGAGAATGCACGGTAAGACAGCCTTTACCACTGCATTATTCTTGATTCAATTTGATGCGTTATTGATCTAGTACCAGAATATGGAAAATGCCAACAACAGTATCTCCGTATATAAACACTGCTCCACATTGGAGAACGAAAATACATAAAAATCAGAATCGGTTCACATATTTGTCGCCGCATGTTTTCTGGATTCGGCATGCGTTGTAACTATGAATTTCACTGCAGGGGAAGCTGTTGTTGACCAAGTATATAGCAAGTAGAATGAAGTATCCCCAGATAGTGCTTTATTAATTCCTCTTGAATGAAGAGGTTTGTCCAGTTTTAGTGTATTATCTTCTTTTCTTAGAGGAAAAAGGAAAATTTACTAGTCGATAGGACAGTGGCTAACGACGAGATTCAACTATTTTGTACTCGAACAGCGATCGCGATTGATATGTAAAAGTAATTTAAATGTAAAATCCTCATAGCTTTTAGAAAACATTGCTTGCAGAAATTGCATCTTTCTCCACCATTAGCAGCCATTGGCCGCCGGCCTCCCTTATGATATTTGCAATGAAAGGCAATCAACAAATCATGAGCACAGATGACTTCAATATGATCATTGAGGTTTTTATACGATCAGCGATGACATGGCAGCACAACGTTTTATGCACAGCTTCACTTTCATGTACTGCCTCTCATTCCCTCTCACCAACATCAATCTAAACACAATCATGAACTTCCCAATGGAGGATGCTTCACAAGAATCAAAGAATTACTTTTCTCGGCGTGGTTATTACTTCTTGAACACCATGTCACCGGACTCATCAACATCGAAAAGCCGCTCGACGAAATTATCCCAGCTTTCCCTCCTTTTCTTGAATGATGCCCTACAAGTTCCCCCACTCAATCCTCCAGAATTCTCCCCCTCTAAAGTTTCAATGAATGCAAACGTGCCATACTGCGAATCAGAGTAGGCATGTGGGATATTCAAAGCTACAGCTCTCCGAAGAGCTGCCTTGTGCTCCTGGCTGTGTTCACGAACAAGGGAAACTTGTCGCTCCATCCTCTGCTTTGCCGGAACTTCCATAATTCTGTCGTTCTCAACCATTAACTGATATCATGGGAAAAACAAATACATCGTTACAACCACAAGGACACGAATCTCAGATCTAGGTGGGATTATCATTAAATCTTAAAGAAATTTGAAACGTAATGGGGGATTTAAGGACTAACATCAAAAGCCTTTTGTGCTTCTCTCTCTATCCAAATTATGGCATGGTCAGAAGTAACATTGCAAGAAAGAACTATGTGCTCAAACCGCCCATCCACAGGAACCGCTGTTTTCACCACTGGCGGAAACCTTTCAAATCTGCAACCAGTAAGCTCCCAATCAGAGCCCGTAATTCAATCTATTCCTACCCCAGCAGTTAACACATCATGCCGATGCAATTTGAAATCTAACAACACAATCGAAATGCAATGAAATTGAAATATCATAACATCCTAAAATACCTGAAGGGCTTTCGTTCAACAATGTGATAGAGACGGCCAGGTGCATATAATCTCTTTGGATCAGTAAGCATCTTCTGTTCCAGTGTGCATGTCTCCTTCAAGCACATTGTGCAAAGAAAACATGGCAAACTGTGCAGACGAAGGAAAGCAACCTCATTTAGAATATCAGCAGGATAACACAGGTACAATCTAAATTATATCAGTAATACATTGCAATGAATTATCAAATGCAAGAAAGTTCGAAAAAAAAAAAAACGTACTATGTTTTACCAGAAAAGTGATTTGAACAAGTTATCCAAAGCAGTTGTTATCCGAGGTAAGAAATCATCCTGGTTCATTATAACAACCACATTAGAACACTGAGGACCTATAATCACCCATCGGCAAAAAGCATACTAATCTCTGGGAAAAACATTGATTCAATTTATGTGGCCGGCCTTTTGGCTAATTTTCACCAGAAAACATAGGCAATGAATTAAATCGCGCAAATATCCACTATTTTACGAGGAACAAAAAGCAAATGTCTAGAATGGAATCTCATAATCTTACCTGAAGTACAACAGAGTTGATAACATCTGCATACCTCACAGCCAGATTCAGTGACATGCATCTAGCAGGAGCCGTAGCATAGCATCTAAGCTTCTTCCTCTCAGTTCCTAATTTACTCAGATTCTGAAGCACCACTAGCGTCATCAATGCCACCACACCAGCCCCAAGGGAATGTCCAGTAAATGTCACGGTATAATTCGGATGTTTCATTACCAATTCCCTCAATATTTCACGCTCTGTATCAAACAACCACTCTGCTGCCTTCAACAGCCCATTGTGGACATACCCACCATCAAATTTTGTCTGCCCAAGTTTGTTGTCGAGCATAACTGCATAATCATTTTCCTTAGCTAAATTGAGTCCCCTAACTGCTAAGACTATATCAGAATGATCGTGATCAAGATATATAAAGTACGGAGGAACGCGGCCAAGGGTTTCTTCATAGTCTTTCCGTAAGATAACCCAATCAGGATTAAGGCCATAACCTCCGGGGGGTGCCCAAAGAGGATTACGAAGATCTTCCTCATAGACGGCTAGAATTAGGCGACAAAAACGAGGGATAGGCTCAAATTCTTCTGCAGTAGCCAGACCCCAGTTTTCACTTTCCCGCCCTGCAGTGTAGAGGCATTTCAGCCACACCCAGCGGGCACATGCCAGACAGTATACAGACTCAAGGATAGGAATCCCACAGCAGATTGACATGGACGCCTACGAAGCAATGTAAGCAAATATCAAGAACTCGATGTGAAATCACGAAAAACTAGTAAGCAAACCATTACAACATTGAAACTAAGCAAACAATTACTGCGTTGGGTTGGCACAGTTCAACAGCTACACATTTGGGTATAGATTGAAGCAAATTATAAATGCGAAATCGAAATTGAACACTATATTTATGTGAAAAATCACCTGGGTTCTAAAATATAGTTGAATTTCAGAGCAGATTGACAGAAAATATATCCGGATACCAACTGAACAAACAAAACTGGGAACTAAGATGCCCAAAGTTCAAGGTTGTCAAGCGGATTATGGTATCAAATTTCAATTTCTACTAATAAATTAAACAAAGAAACATTCTTTACTAAAACATCAACAGTTAAGCAGGAACTAAATGGATGAATCAAGTATCAGAAATATTACATGAATTAAAGCTCAAAGTGCATGAGCTTCCAATATGGATCAAAGGATTCAAACCCCATATGTGGAAAACTGGGACTGAACAAAACCCATGTTCTGAAATTTTGTAATAGGGAGGACAGACTAAGGATTCATGCTTTTAAGGTTCTTCCAGAAAACCCACCACAGAGGATCATCAATTAGCTAAAACCCAGTTCCGGAAATATTAATATTTATGGATTAAGAAGATGGGGTTCCTTGAATAGGGTTTTAGGGATTGGGATTAGAAAAGTGGGAATCTCTACTGTGCTAAATATGGATTGCGGTTCCAGTGAGAATTAGAGGACTTGTATTATACATCTGTATGTATGAATTTAAAATAAAAGATTAGAGAATACAGATACAGACACAGAGAAGAGAGAAGAGAGAAGAGAGATGGAGGAATGTAGAGTTTGTGCTGGGCTAGAGGTCGTACCTGCAGGTCAAACTCATTTCTTTTCAGTTAGCTTCAAGAATCTACTCTCCGAAATGCTTTTATTCCTCAACTCCCTTGTATGACCTCTAATCACTCGCTTTTTATTTTTATTTTTTATTTATTTTTTCTTTCAATTTCTATAATTTTCTTTTGGATGATGATTGGGCCTTGGCTAATCTTAGGTTTTGTGGTTTGAAATTCGAGCGCAAGTAGGGCGAGTGAGGCCATCTCCAACATGAAGGGATAATGTCATCATTCGGAGCGTATGCGTTAGCAAACTCAATGATCGTTTAGGAATATTTTTAAAATAACTGAAATCGATTTTAAAGAAATTGATTTTGGGTCTTTTTGGAAGAAATTACATATACGTGTTTTTTGTAAGAAGCACTTAAAGTACTTTTCCAAAATACACTTGAATTTTTATTAAAGATCAGTTTAAAAAATATTCACAAAAAATATATTTATTTATTTTAAATACACTTCTAAACGAGTTCTCGTTGAATAAAGTTAATTATGGGATGCTTGAGACACGATATGACAAGGGCCTGCAATTAATGTGAGTTCAGTTTGGAAGACATAGACACGGGCCAAATTCCATAATATAGCTCAAAAATAATAAAACCTCATCTTCAACAATGGGCTACATACATAAATTCATGACACCAATTTTTATGTAAGCAAACAATGAGAACATGAAGTGTCACGTGGAGAAAATGGTGGTTAACTTGATATATCAACTTAACCATTCAGGTTGTTTTTGTGCAAAATTGTTACTGATTCCCTATTAAATAGTTCAAAGTGTGATTTTTTTCCACAAGAAATTTTGAAATTTTTAATTTTTTTGTTTGTGCTATTAATTTATAAATTTTGACTTTTCTCCAGATCCCAAATGTATTTCCCTCATCTCTATAGAAGATAATATTGCGTTACTTTCACTTGCGTTTTCATTATATAAATTATAATATTAATTAATAAACACATGCGTAAATTGGAATGCATAATATTTCAACTTTATTTCGACTACAAGATTAAAAAAAACATGTCATAAAAAAGTGCTTGTGAATAATTTTTTAAGAATTTTCTTGTAGATGAAGAAGCTGATAGAGGAGTGAATGGTCATCTAGTAGATGAGATCAAAGTTGTAAGGAATTGTATTCGAAGTTTCTGATGAAGAATGACCATCCCAGTGAGAGGTGTATGATTGTTTGTTTGGTTGTTATTGTTGTTTATTTCCTTGCCTCTATCATTCAAGTTATATAATTGGCTCTGTTATAAAATGAAATATTCGTTATTTATTTGATTCAAAACGATGGTAAAAAATAGTTTATTTGATCTGAGATCGTTTGCAACCATGGGGAAAAAAGATCATCTAAATCAAATTATACAACTCATCAGAAACTCCAGATTTTTTTTTTTTTTTTTGTATACAATCATATATTTTATACTAAGAGTATGGAGAGTTCGGCTAATTAAACTACACAATGAACAATCTAATTTGATATCAAATTCGCTATCCATGATATTCGAACTTAAAATCTCTAGAGAAACACTAGATCATAGTACAAAATATGAGAAACTTCATATTTTTAAATGAATTAGAAAGAAGACAAGTTTCCATAAATGACGTCATAGTCATTTTCTCCGGCCTCGGAAATAGCAATAATCAAGTAGGGACCGGTCCATCATCCATTCTGCCACCTAATATACTAAAAAAAATATGGTATAAAATTATAGTAAAAATAGCATTACTCTCCGTTTTCCTATTATTTTTAGGAAAACTAATGAAAATAGTTTGAAAACTTTTTGAGTTTTAATGATAAGGATAAAATAAAGGGTAAAGTAAATAGTACTAGAATTAATTTTTTAGTGTAAAAATATGATTTTTTGTAAAAATAAACAGTATCATGTGTTTTTCGTTAAAACTCGCATTATTTTTCCCTCGCACAGAAATGAACACATTTTACCAAAACACCGCGACCCACCAGATCCGTAACCATCAACTGTATATAGCGACCCGCTCTGTCTGGCCAATCAAATCCTTCTCTGTCCATTTTCGCGGGTGAAACGATCGGCGAACCACTTCAAACTTCGCCGATTTCACACCATGGACTCGGAATCAGGTTCGTCGCAAAGAACCCTAATTTCGATTTTGTCTACTCAATCGCTGAGCATGCTTCTCTATGTGTGTGTGCATTTTGCAGTACTTGAGTTCCTGAGCTCCGCTCCTCTGCTTCAGAGGCTCCCCAGCTCCTCTCTCAAGAAAATCGCCCAGCTCGTCATCGTCAAACACTACGGTCAGTTTCTATCAGTAAATCCTTATACTTTATGTGCAGATACGTATATAATACTGCGTATGTATAGTTTTTGTAAGGAGTTTGTTGTTCGCGAAGCCGAAACTGGGGACGGGTTTACTTCATATTGGAAGGAGAGGTTACTTTGATTTGATTGCTTGTTGGTTAGTTGAATTGGAAGTCGGTGAGCTGGAGTCTGATTCGGTAGGCTGCTTACAAAGGCTGAAGTTACTGGTTCTGCTGATGATGATGAAGGAAATCGACCCGAGATAAAATTGAAACGATATGTTATTTTGGTTATGGTGAGAACTGAGAACTCATTTTTATCTTTCCCGTTTTAGAAATTAAGAAGTTGGTTACTTTTCAATACGCTTTTTGTGGGGCACTGAGAATTGTTTAACTGTTTTTAAGCATATGATTTGAGATAGGGTTTCTACTTTCTACAATCTGTTTCTGATCTTTAGAGATTGCTTGATTTGATATTGTCAAATGGTACATGGATTTCCATGTTCAGTATGTTGTTACCGTAGTTTAATTGGATGCGATATTAGTTGAGGTATTGACATGAAACCAGACACAGGTAGTTGTCCTTGATTACTTTGGATAAAGTTGTATTTTGGTTTAGGCTACAAATGATCAATCTTTGTACTCAAGATTTTTGGATGACAGATTGTGAGGCATTGGCCTATGATTTGTGCTATGTAGCTGGAATTATAAGTGTCAAATGATTGCTTTATCTAAGGTAGTTGAAATATAAATATTATATCTTAGCTTTTCATTTTTCCTTTTTGTCTGCTTAGAGATTATAAGTCGCAAGCCTGGGCTTTAATAGTAGATTGGGCGGTATAGATAGGGGCAACTTCGCAATTCGCCTTTTATTGTTTCTCTGTGACAACGTTATCTATCTGGTTGCTCAAGCTCACAAGATTTTCCTTTAAAATGCTGTCTTATGTATGATAACAGTGGTTTCTGACATGTTCTTACTTGTGGCAGCTGATTTTCTTGGTGCTAGTGTCACGCCCCGATCCTGACATACGTTCAAGATCAACACTTGACGTCACCAAATACTCGTATATCTAACATACCCCGCCTCCGGGATATGAATAAATCACCACTCAAGGTCCAAATTGCATAGTAATTTCCAAATATTTTATGGCTGCATCTAACCTCCTCGTTAGACTGCCTACGTATCCTCAATAGGGATCAAGCCCTTCGTAGTTCACCATTTCACTATACTCGAACATTCATCACATAAGTCGTTATGTCCCAACAAAATATCACAATGTATATCATGCAATCCTTCAAAGAATAAACGACGAAGCACAATCATATTCTCTCGTCATATTTAGCAACAAATGTAGTCATAACAATAACAATGATATCCAACATAATAATCCCACAAGACGAATAACATTTCCACTTCATCCATCACATAAATCATCACGTTCCCACATAAAATCACAATTCATAGCATGTAACATATTAAAGAATTAACAAAGCACAATATTATTCTCTAGAAATATTAATCAACTAAAATAATCATAATAACAACACTCATATCCAACGTCATTCCACAATCCCGTCAATTAATCAATTCGTGAATCAAGATGCACAATCTTAGCATTTAATTACGTTAATCAAGTAATGCGATAACAAAACATTTCACGAATTTAACCAAGGAACTCTATATAATTCCCCACTTGGATTATGAGTAATAAACATGGTAATTCTAATTTATATTCACAATATCTATTGTTGGTAATTCCTATCCACTCAAATTTAGGATTCTAAGATCACCTTAAGGAAATGAACAAGAGCAAGGATTCCAGACCACTCTACGAAATCCAACAACATCGGGTTTCGGACCACTCAATGGAACCAAAATATCAAGCGATTTTCTCGTAATCTACCCAGGCTTGTCATATGTAAAGTCAATGCCTACATTATGGGATTGGTGCACTAGCAATTCAGGCACTCAGATACGCTGCGAGACTCGGGTGAGTGACAATAATATAAGCCTGTGATACAATAATAAAACCAGCGATCAATCACAATTTATAAACCTTGAATATAAATCATTCATAAGAAATCAATACCAAACTTTTGAAAACTCCAAGGGGGTCACCCAAACATCCAACGGTTCGTTTGAAACAATCACAACATCTCACAACCATATTCTCATAAACAATGAAAAGTAGGGTTAGAGCGACACAGTTCGTTCGAAGTCTACATCTTTGAAGCTATTTCAATCCAAACTCAATGAAACCCAAGGGGGATGCGATCCCGGACCATCACTCAACGGAATCGCGGAGTAAGAGGGATTCCGGACCATCACTCAACGGAATCCCAACTAGGATACGATTCCGGACCATCACTTAACGGAATCGCGGAGTGGAGTAGGAAGGATTCCGGACCATCACTCAACGAAATCGCGGATTGGAGTAGGAAGGATTCCGAATCACCACTCAACGGAATCCGAACCAGGACACGATTCCGGACCATCACTCAACGGAATCGTGGAGCACAATGCATAACAACCAATCAATGAAACAACACATAATCAAGTTACTCAAGTTATAAAAGCTCAACGAAACAAGAAATGAAATAATGAAACGAGCGTTGACACATGTTTCGAAGTAACAAACCCCATGACAATGGGTTAACGGTCCACCACTAGCCCTCACCTTTCATCAAATCAAGCCAATCATACAAACAAACCATATTTCCAATATGTACATCAAATCCCACTTCATATAACTACATTGATGGCTAAATATAAAACTTAACAATTTATAGGAAACATAACTATAAAACCATTTCATATTCACATATATTAAAGTCACTCACATTTCATCATATCATACCATTTATGTAAATCAACCACCTTTCGAATATGCACGCCAAATCACATATCACGATAATCATCAGTACACAAGCCAAATCATGTTTAATAAACATAGGTCTATGGCTATATATATATATATATATATATATATAATCACATTTCAATAGAAATCACATTATAAAACCAAATCATATTCACAGGTGATATCAATATAAGAAATCAAGGTAATAACCATATCACATATGTTAAAGTTTGGTGACGATCCAACGGTCGGATCGTTGATTCATATTTTTACCAATTAACGTATCGTAAAGAATTTAAGTTCCAACCATCAACCTATGTCATACAATTACCAAAATTGAGCTCAAGGCATCTAATTTAGCCTAAGAGTGACATCGACGGCCCCCTGGCCATGCGCCGCTGCAAGCGCCACCGTGGGTGGCAGTCGGTCGTCCCGACTCGCCTGAAAAATCCAACTATTTCCAAAAATTAACAAAATTTGCAGGAATGGAGATCTCAAAGAGAGAAACAACTTTCATACCTGCCACAAAGTCCAAAAGTGGACGGAAGGGGGTCAATTTTACCCACAAAGCTGACGGGTGCCTAAAACTTCCCGACGTCGATTCGTCGTCTACAGTGCTCCAACGGGGTCAAGGTTGGTTGGGATTTTCTTCTGGGATGATGGGCTACAAAGCCCAAGGGGTGACATTGGCCTTCGATTTGCCGATTTGTCGGAAAATTGAAAAAGGTGGTCAAAGTACTATTGATTTTCGTCGACTTTCGTAGCCTCAAACCGCCACATACCGTGGTTAATCAAGGTGGTTCATGGGTGGGTTTTGTAGAGGGGAATGAGAGCTCCAAGATGGTGGTGGTGGTGTCGAAAATCTCCACCGGAGTTGGCCGGAATCGGCCTTGGAAAATGGGAGCTCGCGGTGGGTATGGGTCGACGGGAAGGCTACTCCCCCTTCTTTTTTTTCTTTTTTTTTTTCTTCTTCTTTTCTCATTTCTCATTGGTCCTCCATCCCCTTTTAATTTGATTGGTCCCTTTCTCTCTTTACTTAAGGCTGATTAGTTAGTCTTCCTACAAGTGAGAGTTCAAATAATTTAACTACCTTTAAATAACCAACTTCAAACGTCCATAATTATACCGTTATAATCCGGACTCGCAAACGGCTTTCGTCTATACGTTCGTGAGATCGAGCTCTATTCAGAAATATAAATTGTGACCTCGAAAGATTTACGGATTTTAAATAATTAATTTCCAAACTTCAAATTTCGCAACTGGTTTGATTAAAATCTAAATTCAAATAAATTAATATAAATTCCTAAAAATAACATAAAATTTCAATAATAACAATGTGTAGATTATAACAGTGAAATCCGGGAACGGGATTTCACAGCTAGCCCATGAGAATTGCACTCTGCTGCAGCCAAAATCAATCTGAAATGCTGATAAATCTCAAAAGACATGCTCCCTTATTGAGAATATATTGCATCTGGATCCAATTGAAGTATTTTTCTACCAAAATTTTTCTCTTATACATTTATTTCTGCTCTGAATATGCCAGATGTAAAGTGATTCTAGATTTTTGTTCTTTATGAATAGAAATGTATACTGCATTTTGGAACTATTCTGAGTAAAACTTGTAATACGAGCATATATAAAGAATTGTTTTGGTTGATAAGATTCTATTCTTTTTTGCCCCCTCTAAGGTAAACATATTTCAAGGGATTACTTTGCAAGATACACCACAATTCGGACAGGTTTTTGGAGGGCAGTTAGTTGGATAGGCATGATTAATGGACTGTGGAACTTGAACTTGCATGCATGATACAATAAGCTTCCTAATTCTATGTAAAAATTAAAGGACCAAAAAGTACATATCATCATGTTGACCCTAAAAATTACAAAACTTATGTGGCGCACAGGCCGAGTAACTAATGAGCTAACTACGTCCTTCGGTTGATGCGGGACATGCCAACTTGTCGGCCGAGCTTGGTCGAGGAGTGAAATTTGTTGATGTTGCGTTGAATGCGCTACTAACTTCTTAATCTTACGACTGCGGTCAAGGAAGTAACAGGTCTCGGCCTTCGGGTTCTAGAGCCTGAAGACAAGGCTGCTAGTTCTGCGAAGCTCACGAATCATTGGCGCCGGATTCGGTCATGGTGATTATATTCGTAAAAGTATAAGCACGTCAAATCGACTCCAAATTATACGGACACAGGTACTCAAAAGAGATGTATGTCTTGATGGTAAATGTGGTTCGGCCGTTAGAATGCCGAACTCTAAAAGTCACTTGTGAGTATCCAATCATAAAATCACTTGGCATTCAATGTGCCGAATGTAGTAACTTGTAACATCTTACGTCGCCGAGAAGGCTAATAAGATGACTTATGCCAATAAGGATTCGGAAACCCTTCTCGACCGAGACTTGGATAGGTAACTAATCGGCCTTGACGCAGTGCTATTTATCCAAACTGAAGGTGCTCCTCGGTCGGCTGATTCTACGGCAACAGTGCTGTTTATCCAAACTGAAGATGTTCGCCAGTTGCATTCACAGTGCTGTTTATCCAAACTGAAGATGTGTTGGCAGAAAAAGAAAATAAAAAATCTCAAGATGTTTGAGAGGTTTGCGCAGGGTATTTGTATGTTGAATTTGGAAGGGCCTTGAATGATGCACTCTGCACTCTATTTATAGCAACAAATCCTCCTTACGATCGAGTTAAAACCATACTCGGATTAGGACTTCTTATTCTGATCCAACCTTATCTCGACCAATCCTACTCCTGTTAGGACTTTGAACTCAACCCCCTTTTCAGACTGTATTCATTTCCGACCAAGGATCCTCATTGCCTTAGAACTTTGACCCATCCTTATCCAAATCACTCATTCTTGCAATATGACTCGACCACCCTAACTGAGCGGCTTAGGACCATCAGACAACCCATAGTACTTGTCTGACCTTGATTGCCTGTATCTTTTTAACAATAGTCTGCCAGTGTTTTATATTTGTTGGAATATTAATATTCAATTAAACACCCATTGTTTATTGAGTTGTCAACTTGATTATTTAAATATTACAAGGGTGCTTTATCGTCCCTTGCCACGGCCACAACAGGATTTTCGTCGATAATGACTGCTAGAATTAGTTGTATGCGTTTTAGACAGAGCGTTCGAGTCAGTCGGTCGAGCTTGATGATTCTTCATCAAAAGCTGGTTCTGTTTTTCAGCGAGAAGTAAAACATATATCAAATTTGAAAATTTGGTGACTTTTGTGCCCTATATTGTTGCTACAGGACAATATTGGTGGCCTTGAAGGTTGAATAGGTATTCTTCAAGAAATCCTGTTCGGTTAAGTCCTCTTTACAGAACTTAAGTAGTGATCAAATTCTACAAACTTCAAAGTTGTATTCATTCACAGACTTAAAGTCTTGAAAGCGTAAATGTTGCCAGTCGTGTCTTGCTTCAAGCAAGTAAATGTCTTTCTGGTGATCGAAGCGATCAGCCAGAGCAAGCCAAAAGGTATGTGGATCATCTTTTGTGAGGTACTCAATATGCAGTGCATCATGGATATGTCTTCGGATGAAGATCATAGCAGTAGCTTTCTAAGCTTCGTTGACGGGTTCATCGTCCATATGTTCCTCGATAGTAGCTATAAGACTCTCTGCAGTAAGATGGAGATTCACGTCTTGAACCTATTTTAGATAGTTTCTTCCAGAGACTTCTAAAGCGGTGAAATTGAGCTTATTCAAGTTCAACATGCCCCTAAAACAGAGGGTACAACGAAAAGTGGTTAGCCATATGGACAACGTGGGTTCTGTAGACATGTATTGGTTTAAGCATGAAAGCTACGGGTTTCATGTGATATGTTTTGAATGAAAACTTCGAGTTTCAAAGGCACTAAATTCGAAACTACAGGTTCGATTTAGTTATGAATGTTTAGTTCATATATAGGGGTACCTAGAAGAACACATAATACAGTATACAATAAAGTGTAGTGAATTTATGGATTGCTTCATGAACCCAAGTGTGAGTGTTTCAGGACTACGAAAGATAGTCAGTGGTTCAAAGAAACGAAATAATTTATTGAACTGTTAATTGCCAAAAAATGAACTTCAGGCCAATAATTTTGGATTAATTGTCAGATTAATGGACTGTTGGTCACTTTAATTTATTCAATAGATCGGACCATACAGGGTCGATCGTAGAAGCAAAAAAATAATAACAACATTTGGGTTAAAATTCTAAAGAATGCTAAAAATAGCATTGGATTGGAAAACCATAGCCCAATACCGGTGGGCTTGGGTGCCGTGTGCAGGGCAAGGCCCTAAAAGGGCTTAGTGGGCCTCGGGTTGGGGTTTTGCGATTGGCCCAGCAATAAGGGGGAACACAAACCTAGTTTGGAAGTTGGCCAAGGGAGTGCACACGAAGGCCAGCCGCAGGCTAGTTTCGATTTTGGGCTTGGGTACGAGAAGCCCAGCCAAAAGGCTAGCTTCGGATCGCAGGCCGAGGCTAGGACAATGCCCAGCTGCAGTCGAGCGAGGTCATGCAAAGCCCAAAAAGGCTTTTAGGGCATGCTGGTGGACTTAGGGCTTCAGGCCCATATGAAGACCAACCCAGGGCGAGGCCTGGTGCTATGCAGTGGCGTCAAAACGATGTCGTCCTGGTGATGGTGTGGCTGCAGGCCAACCATGTTAGCTCGGTGACGCGGCATGGACTCGTGGCTCAATCCCAAAATTTTGTTTTTTCTAAATTAATTTCGATGTTTTGACTCACAAATTCCACATAGTATAATTGCGTATTGCATGAACAAATATATATATATATATATATATATATATATATATATATATATTGACAAAATATATGAACACATATGCAATATATATAATTGAAAGGAAAATATAAATATAAGGGGTTCATGCAGCATGTGGAATGTTTTCATGTGTTAATGTCGTTTCAAATATCTTAATTTATTTTAAAAAAAAACCTAATTGGTAAAAAATAATTGAAAACCTTTGATGTTGTAGAAGAAAGCCTCCTCCACGATCTTTCAGTTCCTTAGTTTTTGGCAAAAGCGTGCTGATAACGTGTTGTAGGCCTATTTGACTGAACTGTATTTAGGATAGAGAGAGGGGCAGGTGGTGACAAAGTGAGAAGAGAGATATGTAATTCTGAGGTGTGTGTTGTTTCACCCCATTGTGCATTTATATATAGTAGTAAGATAGGTTAAATTGTTACCCTAATAGGATTATAACTCTAATAGAATTTAACTACTAAAGGGAATATATCAAAATACTCCTTGATACACTAGGATTTACACAATCACATTCCTAATCCAATAGAACTGCAACATTCTCTATATTATATGCATTTAATATATATATATATATATATATATATAGCTTAAATGCATATAATATACACTGCTAGATTTGAGAGTCTAAATACATTGTATTATACTATTATTTATTTATATATAATATTATATATATATACTGATATTCGGTACGATACAACACTGTCGATAATGATTATGGGTACCATTACCATACCATTTATATTCGGTATGGTACAATTACCTACCCATTACCAATTTGCCACAAAACTGATATGATATGGTTGGTACGGTAATATGATAAAAAATTTCAACTTTAATTGAGATGTAGCAGTGTACGGGTCACTGACATTGTCTTCTTCCTTTGCAGTCGTGTAGAAAATAATAGCCTAAAGTTCTAGTGAAACATCATCTTCATTCTCTATGATATTTTCGTTGCTCTAAAAACTCCCGCCTAGGCAGCTGGTGCCTAAATTAATCCCTAGTTGTTTCAAAATTTAAAAAAGTTCGCCTAGACCTGTCTACATGCTTGACTAGCCTATCAAAGTTGCGATTCTCACTTAAACAGAAAACTGTTAACTTTTATTTTATATTTTATTTTTTCAATAAATTAGAAGCGACTTGTTGAATAGCACGTGAACTTGTTTCATGTTTTCAACTTGCTCCCTATTTTACCAAAAAATAAATAATAAACATGTTCTTTGACGGCCATGATCAATTTGACCGTTGGATCAACCAACAATCCAGATTCAAATTTTTTTAGTTTTATATTTATAATTTATTGAATCCAACAGCTGAGATAGAATATGATCAAATCTAACGAAAAATATATATAATTTAATGGCCCAAATTTAAATCCAATAGCTAAAATAATTGAAAAAAAATTATTTAACTTGATTCCCCCAAAAACTTATAAATACCTATGTATTTGTTCAAATATCCACACAAAACTCACTTTTCTCCAACCATTCTTCCAATTTTTCTTTCTACAATCGTTCAAAACCATTTATTCCCATTTCCAAATGTTTCAAGATGGCAAAAGATCATATTAGAGGTCGTAATTGGTCATAGAAGGAAGATGTTGTTTTGTGCTTGGCATGAGTTTGTATTGGCGAAGATGGTGCCATACGCATGAATCAAAATAAAAAAGTTTAGTGGGCTAAAATTGTTGATAAGTTCAATGAAAACTCCAACACTAACCGAATGGAGGTTGGTAATGTTTACGATTGGTGAAGGTTATCAACAAAGCGTGCACTTTATGGAAAGGAAACTTGGAGAGAGTCGTAGCTAGTGGAAGGAGTGCCATAGAAGTGATGAGTTTCTTTGTTAATATTTTATTCCCTGTGAAAATATGACTTTAGCCCTTCAAACTCAATTTTCTTCATAGAAAACCCTACATAACCTTTTTATTCAAAGAAAACCCAATGACTAGGATCCACATAAGCAAATTCATTAACTTCATATTAATTCACACATTTTACATTTTCACATGCCTAAAATACCCCTATTACATACTTGATGTAGACAATTAATTGTAAGGACATAGTAAATGATTTTGCAACAAGAAAAAAAAAAAGACATTAATGTTAAAAATTTACTACATTTTAATTTTTTAGAAAGGTTTTGAATTTTCATGAAACTATTCGATTCAATTCTTTCACCATACTCTTGAATACTTTTGGATTTATCCTTTTTTTTATTTATTAATATATTAGAACATTGTATTTCATTATCTACATGCACATTAATTTACCTACGAACAATTATACCATGGGTGTAATATAATATCTCTTTTTTACAATGATGCAAAATAATGTTTATACCAACAACAAAACGTGCCTAACATATTTACTAATACATGGAAAATAATTTACCTATATTAAGAAGAAATGTAGTTCGATGCATAGTATTAAAAATACTATGTTACACCCATGTTTATACAACAATAAAACGTGCCTAACATATCTAACAATACATGAAAAATAATTTACCTACAAGTTAGAGAAATGTTATTTGGTTGGGTGTAGTATAAATTTTTTTAATAATTGGAAAAATTAAATATAACTAGGTGTAGTGTAATTTTTTATATATAATTAGAACAAATTAATTTACCTACCTACTCTTTGAAATGTTCATTTCCAATGATGCAAAATGTTCATTACCTAACTACAAATTAATTTCCAATAATTTACCTACAACATTTATACCATGGTTGTAATGTAATATCTTTCTTTACAATGATACAAAATATTGTATGTACCAACAACAAAACTTGCCTAACATAAGTACTTGTACATGGAAAATAATTTACCTATAACAAAAGAAATGCAGTTTGATGTATAAAATCAACAATATTATGTTCCACTCATGTGTATACAACAACAAAACGTGTCTAACATATATAACAATACATAGAAAATAATTTACCTACAAGTTAGAGGAATGTTATTTGATTAAAAATATATAATATAGGTGTAGTATTTTTTTTTTAAATAATTGGAACAAACTAATTTACCTACCAATTAATATGGATAAAATTGCTACAAAATATATCACGAAAAAAAAAAAAACTACTTTTCTAGTTTGACATAGATACGGTCAATGCAAACACTTTTTTCATTTTATTTCACTTTTCCTACTACTTTTAATTTGGCATAAATTTAGGAATTTGGAAAAGGGACCATAAAGTATGAGTGGCATGAATGTAAATAAATTGTATTAATAGGTCAATAGTGTTCCTATATGTTTGCAAATTTTAAATTTGGGCTTAAACTAAATCTTTAAAGATAGATGAGTTTTTATTTAAAACTAATGAATTGTAAGGGTCAAAATCTAAACCACCCTATTTTATTTGTCATGTACATAATCTTATTTTGCAACTAATTGTATTTATATGTTCCTTGCATAGGGTGACAAAGTAATAATTATTTATAAGACAAGAACTACGCCCAAAAATCAAGTTTTTAAGTTGCATCATGCTTGGGACGTCCTCAAGGATTGTTCAAAGTGGGGAACCAATGCGGACCAACAATGGAGAAAATCATTTGGTAGTGAAGCCGCAAATACGATGATGGTAATGAATGTGTCGATTTGGTGGCCCCAACTTCTTCTTTTGCAAGGCTCAATGAAGAGATAAGTAAAAGGAAGCAAAGAGAAAAGGGAAGATGCATGATTTGGCATGTGTTTCATGTGTTTGGTGTGTTATACATTTCTATCTTATGTTTTTTATGTGTTTCATGTGTGTTATAGATGTTTCATGTGTTTTGTGTTTATACATTTTTATCATGTGTTTCATATTCTTTCATAGTATTTCATGAGTTTCATGTGTTGGTTTAGTGATTTTTCAATATTTATGAAAATTTAAATATTTTTAAGATAAGATGTTTATAAAATTAATTTAGGATCGTCTACATAATATATATATATATATATATATAATAGCCTGAATTCAATCTTTAATAATCTGGTACTAAAAATTTAACCCATAAAAATCGGAGCAGAAAAGCTATTTATGGGTTACATTCTAAATTTTTTGAGCTAAAATTTTTATCTCTTAACCCAAGAGTTGGATATAATCTAAGAGACATAGGGGGGGTGTATTTAATTGGAATTTTGAGGGATTTTAATTCTTTTAATAAATCTAGGGGTATTCAATCAAGATTTTAAGTGATTCTCTGAAATTCAATGTGTATTCAATCAAGATTTTAAGATAATTTATTAAAATTCTTACAAATTCAGGTGTATTCAATTAGAATTTTAAAGAAGTTTATAACATTCCAGGTGTATTCAATTTGAATTAAAATTTAATGGATTTGGAAAAGTTGAGGAATTAGAGAGAATTGGAGAGATTTTGTAGTGTATTTTAAGTATCCACAAATTTCACCTTTATCCATGAGATTTCAAGGGAATTGAATCAAAATTTTATATGAAATCTCTACAAATCAGTTAAACTCCATAAAAATTCATGAATTTATAAATTAAAATCTCTCAAATTCTCAATTGAATACAATTGAATATTGGGTGAACTTGTTCCCCATTTTACCAAAAGAAAAATAATAAACACGTTCTTCCCGTTCCGCAACGTATGACCACAACACATCGAGTCAAACTCTTACCCCACGCCGCGATGCACCAGATCACTTTCCGTGTCTGTCCATTTTTCCAGATGAAACGTTCACCAAACCACTTCAACTTCGTCGATTCCACACCATGGACTCGGAATCAGGTTCGTCGCGAAAAACCCTAATTTCGATTATGTCTACTCAATCGCTGAGCATGCTTCTCTCTGTGTGTGCATTTTGCAGTAATTGAGTTCCTGGGCTGCGTTCCTCTGCTTCAGAGGCTTCCCAGCTCCTCTCTCAAGAAAATCGCCCAGCTCGTCGTTGTCAAACGCTACGGTCAATTTCTATAATCTAATTGCTTTTTCGGCATAATTTAAGCTCGATTCTATCAGTAAATTTTTATACTTTATGTGCAGATACATATATAAAACTGTGTATGTATACTTTTTGTGATGGTGGTGAGGATTTTGAGGGTTTTTTTATTATTATTTTTTTCTTGTATGTGTGTAGAGAGTGGAGAGTATGTTGTTCGTGAAGGCGAAGCAGGCGACGGGGTTTACTTCATATGGGAAGGAGAGGTTAGTCTGATTGTCATTGCTTATTGGTTAGTTGAATTGGAGTTTGGTGAGCTGCAGTCTGATTCAGTAGGTTGCTTACACAGGCTGAAGTTACTGGTTCTGTTAATGCCTATGAAGGAAATCAACCCGAGTTCAAATTGAATCGATATGATTATTTTGGTTATGGTGAGAACTGAGAATTCAGAACCCATTTTTTATCTATCCTGTTTTAAAATTAAGATGTTGGGTTACTTTTCTATACCATTTTGTGATGATTCACTGAGAATTTTTTAATCGTTTGTATACATATGATATGAGATAGGGTTTCTGCTTTCTAGGATCCGTTTCTGATCTTTAGAGATTGCTTGATTTGATATTGTTAAATGGTATATGAATTTCCATGTTCAGTATGTTGTTGCAGTAGTTTAATTGGATGCAATATAAGTTGAGGTGTTGACATGAAACCAGACACGGGTAGTTGTCCTCGATTTCTTTAGATAAGGTCGTTGTTTGGTTTAGGGTATAAATGATGAATCTTTGTAAGATTTTTGGGTGACAGATGTGTGAGGCATTGGCCCATGATCGGTAATAATGTAGCTGGAATTGTGTCACCGTCCATTATCAAGGAAGTATAATGTGAAGTTAATTTTGCAGGTTTTGCATCAATTGAACATCAGGCCGATGTGATTGCTTTATCTAAGGTAGTTAAAATGTACATATAATATCTTAGCTTTTCATTTTTCTTCTTTGGCTGCTTAGAGATTATGGGCTGCGAGCCTGGGCTTTAATGGTAGATTAGGCAGTACACATTAGGGGGAACTTCGCAATCCTCTTATATTGTTTCTGTGTGACAACTACATCCATCTGGTGCTCAAGGTCACAAGATTTTCCTTTAAAACGCTGTCTTATGTATGCTAACAGTGGTTTCTGACGTGTTCTTACTTTTGGCAGCTGACTTGCTTTGTGCTACCCCATGAGAATTGTACTCTGCTGCAGCCAAAATCAATCTGGAATGCTGATGAAGCTCAAGAGACATGCTCTCTTGTTGAGAATATACTGCATTTGGATCCAATTGAAGTATTTTTCTACCAAATCTTTTAAGAGAATAGTTTTTCTATCCTTTGTTTTTCGAGTTATAATGATGTTTAAGAAATTTGATGTAGTGACTCTTTTGTGTTTTGTTTGCTAGCATTGCATTCTAAGGTATGTAGTTATGATGTGTGCTTATAGTGCCAGTTGTTGTGTGCTATCTGACTCTAGTGATTGTTGATTTTTTTTATTTTTTTTTATTTTTTTTTATTTTTTTATTTTTTATAATAATTTTGCATGTATAAGCATCAAATTTGTTGACCAAAAAATTGAATCAGATGCTAAGGTTCTAATGTGCAGATGTGTATGATTATTAAAGAGTATCTACTTTCTGAAATCGTGGGATCTCATAGATTTTCACAAGTCAAAGTGAAAACTTTGATCTCTCAAAAATATTCAGTTGGATACACATTCAATATTGTAAAAACTTAACCTGTGTAATTTTAAATTGTGCCTTGTCCACATTTATTTGTGCTCTCAATATGCCAGATGTAAAGTGATTCTTGGTTTTTATTCTTTCTGCATAGAAACATTAATGGTTTTATTTTCTTCTTATTACTGATGATTGGCATTTTTTGTAGAGAGATTACGTAATTCCATATTATACTGCATTTTGAAATATTTTGAGTAATACTTGTAATATGGGCATATTCAAAGAATTGTTTTGGTTGATAAGATTCTAATTTTTTTTTTCCCCTGAAGGTAAACATATTTCGAGGGATTACTTTGCCGGATGCGCCAAGATTCGGACAGGTTTTTGGAGGACAGTTAGTTGGACAGGCATGATTAAGTATCTTTTTCTCTTTCTGTCAAATATTTTTCTACTGAATGTTTCTCAATGAATGGACAGTCGATGTAGTGAAAGAAATGAAATATTGTGGTGGACTGTGGAACTAGAACTTGTATGCTTGATACAATAAGCTTCCTAATTCTGCCTGAAAATTAAAGGACAAAGGACATATCATCCTTGTTAAGTGCACAAAGATTGTATCCACACTTGTCTAGACCTGGATTGCCTGTATCTTTGTAACAATCGTTTGCAGTGTTTTATATTTGTGTTAAAATTAATATTCAATTAATTAATATTTTATTAAACACCCATTGTTTATTGAGATGTCAACTTGATTATTTAATTATTACAAGGGTGCCTTATATTTGCTCAAATGTTTATGTTCAGTGGGACATCAAGTTTGTTTTATCTGTTAAAGAATGAGAAGTTTCTTTTTGTTTTTATCTGTAATGCGTTTCTGCTTCTTAACTATATCTGCAACTCAATTTGATTGTTCTGTGATCGGTAGAGTTTGAGTTCATTCGGACACAGAAATAAAATTTGATCATGGCTTGGGATTCATTTAAAGTAGTGTACATGTTTCTAATATAGCTTATAAAATGCAGGCATTGGCTGCGGCAACGAAAACTGTTGATTGTCTTAAACTTCTCCATAGTCTGCATGCACATTTTCTGCTCGTTGGGGATTGTAACAGTAAGTAATTTATGTATGAGCCTACAACAACAACAACAAAGCCTTTTAATTTATGTATGAGCCTAATATCTAAAAATAAAAATCTTAAGATAAGAGGCAATATGAGTATATATATTGTCAATATATTTCTGCTTACGTGCGAGAATTGCTTTGCAGCACCAATTATATATCAAGTCCACAGAGTACGTGATGGGAAGAGCTTTGCTACTCGAAGAGTGGATGCAATTCAAAAGGGGATTAACATATTCACGTTACTGGCATCATTTAAAGTAACCATTTATTTAGACACTTTACAAATGATCTGATAACAGTCTCTTCATTATCTTTGCTTGTCATTAATACCTTTGCACTCTAGATTGCATATCAAACTGGGTAGAGGTCCAATATTGATCAATATATGTTAATCAGATTAAGCTTATGAACCACGTCTTAATGTGGTAAACAGAGATTAGATATGCCTTTCAAATTTGTAGAGATAAACTATTAAGTCTTTGCCCTAAGAAGTGTTATTTATTTCCTTTCCTTCAATGTATGCTAATGGCAGCTGCTGCTGCAATGTTATCTATTGATGGTAAGATTGGTTGTATTTGTTTTCCAGAAAGAAGAAGAAGGGTCTGTCCACCAGCAAGCAACAATGCCATCTGTGCCTGCTCCAGATAAAGTAAAAATTTCTTTCTTATTTGTTAACAGTTTTGTAGGGTGGTTGCAAATACTGAACTCTTGATCCATAACAGCTTCTGTCGATGGAAGAACTACGTGAAAAACGTCTTCTTGATCCACGTCTTCCAAGGTAAGATATATATGGCTTGTAGACCTCTATTATATGCATCATGCCTGTTAAAAAATTAGCTTGTAATTTACCCATTTGTTTGTTTATTTCATTTTTCTTCCCCTTTCTTAGTGTTGGGGAGTTGAGTTGGGATTTCTAATTTTCTATACAAACTTTACTATTAGTGTAGTGGACATAGTCACACAGCTATGTATTTTAAGGCTGTAACCTTCAGAAAAGAATATCCAGCCAGATAAAGTAAAGGCCCGTTCTCATTTGTTCCATAAATTAGAGTAGCCTTCAGAAAAGAATATCAGCCAGATACAGTAAGGGCCCCTTCTCATTTGTTCCACAAATTAGAGGGGATGGTTCATGGAGTCTAGACTCTCCATGAAACAAAACTTCTGTGCTTGGGTGGAAACCATGCACACTGGTTCCTAAGTTGGATGGACACTCAGTTCGTCTGGGCTTGAATGATGCTAGATTGAAGTTTCTTGAGTGGATGTTGTTTTCTTATTGGCTTGCTAAAAGTATAGTGTCTCTGGATTTAGTTTAGTTCTGATGAATTGATTTTGAACGGGAGATCATTCTGATTATGGATCATGAAAACTTTTGTTAATAAATAATTTCGAAAAGTTGTTAACTGTTTATTTTATTTTATTAGGTTTTTTGTATCAAAGACCTTAGCAAACAACTATCTAGGTTTATAAAAGTGTAGAGTTTATACTTTTGTTAGAGATCTTTTTTATAACTTCTATAGAAACTTTTTTTTTTTTTTTTTTTTTTCAGAAAATCTCATTTTATTGATAGCTGATGAAAAAAGTTATATATATGATATTTTTGACTGCTTGAATCAGGACTTATCGAATCAAGGCAGCTGCAAAGAAATCTGTGCCTTGGCCTATAGAGATACGATTTTGTGAGCCTAGTAGTTCAACCAATCAGACTAAATCTGCACCGAGGTTTGCTTGTTGTACTGTGATTCATAATCTCTCGCTCTCTCTCTCCTTTTTCTTTCCTCCGTTTGCTTCATGCTTCATGTGCACAAGGATATTTCAATTTTTTATTATTAAATAAAAGGCTTTGTTGTTGTTGTGACTATTGATTTATCAGTTTTGGTACTGAACTCTTATCTAAAGTAGAAGTCAATGACATTTCAGTTTGAGGTTCTGGTTTAGAGCAAAAGGAAAACTTTCTGACGATCAGGCTTTGCATAGGTATGCATCCATTTTATCTGTTAGCTGATGTTCAGTTCTGTGGTTATTTATGCTTGTGAGATCTATCACACTTAGTAATTGCATTGACAGTGAAATTAAATTAGAGGAACTCTCGTTGTGGGTTACGATAGGATATTTATTTTAGTGAATATTGTTTTGCAGAGATGGTGATTGTTTCCTGTATGATTGATTCTTTACATATTTTATTGTTAAACATAGTGCACTACATCTATTTTTCTTTATTCTTGTATATATACATTGCTTATTTTTGTATGATTGATTTCCAGATGTGTTGTAGCATATGCTTCAGATTTGATATTTGCTGGTGTAAGTCTGAATCCCCACCGCAGAATTGGAGTTAAGTTGAGTCAAGTTAGTTTGGACCATGCGTAAGTCACTTTTTTTCTTTAAAACACTTGGTCATTGAGTTGAGAATGATAAAAAATTTATTAAACATACATTTTTTTTTTTCAAATATTCTCCCAGGATATGGTTTCACCGTCAGGTTAGAGCTGACGACTGGTTACTGTATGTGGTATGTGTCAATATGCCTCATTCTTATGTGTAGTTTCGTTGAAAACTTAAAATGCTAACGCATATGTTTTTTCAACAGATAGTGAGTCCGATTGCCTACGACACACGTGGATTTGTTTCAGGCCAAATGTTTAACAGAGAGGGAGAGGTATAGACTTTTATGTACTGCCCGTCTCTCTTCACTGTTGGTTTGCATCTATGTAAGCATCGTGCGATGAACTAAAGTTAAATGTATGTTTTGATGGCAGCTTATTGTATCATTGACCCAAGAGTCCCTAAACAGGCCAATCAGACCAACTCCGGCTGCCACATCTAAGTTGTGAGCTGGTTGGTGCGCGCAGAATACTGTAGCACATCTAAAAGCAGCGTTGGGTGATCATGTCCGGTGAACCAGTTTGAGTTTGGTTCCAGATTTGTGCACTGGGTTTTACAACTATATAGAATAATGGAACTATATAGCATTAATTGTCAAAACGTTACACTAAATTGTGTAATAAGTTAATAACACATTTCAATTGTATTGAGATGTAGCAGTGTAATAAGTCAATAGCACATTTTGAACTCATATTGAGTTGACGTGAAATTATTTGTGTTTGAAAGGTGAATTTCGGTAGACGGAGAAATGGAACCCAAGTTGGTGGGTTATTTTGACTCGAGATATCCATACTCTTATTTATTTAAGGGGTTATTTTGGTTTCAATCCCTAATCAACCAAACTGTTAGACTAAAACCTTGTTTGTTTAAATATTTTGATCGAGGTCCTTAACATCATTTAAGAGATTTAACTCATGCATTGAGTTGATCGCGGTCCAGATGTGTTGTAGCATGTGCTTCAGATTTGATGTTTTTGGGTGTAAGTCTGCATCCCGACCGCAGAAGAGGAGTTAGTTTGGACCAAGCGTAAGTCCCTTTCTTTTTTCTTTAAACACTTGGTCGTTGAGTTGAGAATGATCAAATTTTTTTTATGAAACATTTTGTTTTACAAATATTCTCCCGGGATGTGGTTTCACCGTCCGGTCAGAGGTGATGACTTTTACACACTGCCGTCTCTCGTTGCTGTTGGTTTGCATCTGTCTAAGCATTGTGTGATGAACTAAAGTTAATGTATGTTTTGATGGCAGCTTATTGCATCATCGACTCAAGAGTCCCTAAATAGGCGAATTAGACCAACTCCGGCTGCCACATCCAAGTTGTGAACCAGTTTTGACTTCGGTTCCAGATTTCTCTGCACTAAATTGTGTAGTAAGTTGATAACACATTTCAAGAGATGTAGCCGTCTTCCCTTGCCGTCGTGCGGAGAATAATAGCTTAAAGTGGCAATGAAACATCATCTTTATATTCTGTGATGTTCTTGTTCTTGTTGCGATCTAAATGTTTGATTACTCTGCGTTTTTGTTTACATTTTAACTGGTGCCGTTTTGGTCAAAACCCTCTGCACGATGTTCCTTTTATTTTTTGGTGAAAATTACACTACATTTTTCTTTTGTTTTTTTATTTTTTATTTGTTTTCCGAACGATGGAATAATAATGTATGCCAAATTGATCTATATAATTGGGAGAGATGATTTATGCTTGATAGCTATACAAAGAGAAGACACTAATTTTTTTTTGAGCAAAAGAAGACACTAATTAACTTGGCTAAAGTTGATGCACAGTATCTCCATTGATTATGGAGATAATTCCTAATTGTGTCTGATAGTACCCGAGCAACTTACATAAAATAAATTTATTGCCACATAGCATCTCAATTTAATAAAGTGGTAGTATGTTATGTCATGAAGAAAAATTTATAATGTTATTATCATTTAATTTACGATGTCTTGAGCAGAAAAAAAAAAAAGAAAAAAAAAAGATTGCAATGCTACGATAATCCCTTTTCATGAGAAAACTTGAAATAGGTTCGATTTTAACTAAAAAAAAAAAATGGTTAATCTCAGTTTACTAGTCAGTTTTAGAACTTGGTAAATCTTAAAGTCCATTCCTTGCTACTAAGTCTCGGAAGTCTCTCACACTAGTCAGTTTTAAAATTTTCCCCCTTCATATTCACTACTTTCCAAAATATCGTTGAAGTCAACTATCAACAAACACCGATCTCTGTTCCCTCCATGCGTTGACTCAACATATTCCACTGCTCCTTCCTTTTTTTTTTTTTCTTTCTCCGTGCTTGCATAAACGGCAAATAATCTCCACGAGCAGTTGCTCTGATCGTCTTGGATGCATACCTCTCTTAGAAACTCTGCATACTTAACCAGCAAAACTCGGTTATCATCATTCCAAAACATACAAAGACCTCGCCTATCCCTTCTAGCTCCACAACATACATAAAGTCCCTACCCAACTTCATTTTAAGAAAATCATAACGATGACTACGATTCTTAGTCTCTAGTAGTATCACTATGTCGAAGGTGTGGAGCCTATTTTACTCCAGTAGATTGTCAAATGTTAGGTCACCCCAAATACCTGCATAATTCCATACTAGTAGTCTCATAGCGACCGTGGAGACCCCTCAAGGCTGGTCTCATTCGCCTCATTGACGAAAGTGAAACTTCCGAGTTAACGTTTCTGTTTCTGTCATACAGTTCCTAACTCTCTGGTTCCATGGCCTGCCGCCCTCTCTTTTTTGTTCCTTTTTTTTTTTCGAGAGATAGCTTCAGTGACAGGCCCAAGATTAAATGGGTTAGAATCCTATGTGAGCATGTTTGCTCTTCCGTCTCCTTCAAAATGTTGCTCACATACCTGATTGTTTGCTTTCGATTCCTCTAGGGCGATGTTTAAGTCAATTCCAGCCGTTTTCACGTGACCTTTTTATTCATTTCCTTGCTTCCGTCTTCTCATCTAGACATTTAAGATTAACATTCTCAATCCCCGGTGCCACTACTCCACCCGGATCGATCAACCCTGCGTCGTAGGACTGCTCCCTTGCTTTTCTTTCTATCTCTTCTTGTTCTTTTTGCATTCGTATTCTTTCTGCTAGGGTCTCCACCAATGGTTTCTGGTGTGCAGTTAGGTGAGGTTGCAAAGTCCTTCAAACTCTACTCCCTCCTCGGTGTTTCCTGCTTCTAGGTAGAAGCAGTTTCTTTTTAGATCCTGCTCGCTTCCCCATGCTCTGCTTGATTTCTTGGACCATGTCTCGATAATTTAACTGCCTTCCCTTCTATTACTCCAGCCTTTGCGTTGTTGTCTATGACTCTCTTCCAATCTTTGCTCCTTGCCATGGAGCTATTTTTACGGTTAAAGGAAAGGATTGCGTTCCCTATTCTCGTCATTCCCTGCACTATCTAAACACTTCTCCTTACAAACCCTAGTAGGGTGCTTTAATAGCCCACAAATTAGGCAATATTTGGGCAAGTGTTCATATTTGAAATCCACCCAAACCTTTGTAACACACATCAACGACTCTCGGACTTTAAATCTGACTCTTACTCTTAGGAATCTCCCAATACAATCCTTGTTTAGTTTGATAAACCTTCAGTACAGTCACCATTAACCCTCTAATGGATTGCTTTACTGATTCCATTATTCTCAGAGACTGGACTTTATGAATTTGTACCCATAGAGTTCCTGGTGAAAAAGGCTCCCATCGATTGCTTCCGTTCTGCGTTCTGTCATCGATCATTACTAGATCATCGTTGAACTTCCATGGTTAGTCAGCGTCTAGAAGCCTAAACATGTCTCGTTGCCCCCACAAACCCTGCTAGCAAATGTATGTTTCCTATGACTCTAAATGGAGACCCCTTCTTTTCCTCTCCAAAGAGACGTGAATCTGTTTATGAAAGCATCCATGTTTACCACTTTGAATGTTAGCACCTTTGCAATCATGATATCGTGAAATCCAACCAGTGCCTCCTCCACTTCCTTCATCTTGATTGTAACTCCACTTTTTCATTCTTTGATAAATGAAGTTTAGCTCCAAACCTCCGCCCTAATTCCTCCAAGTCATACTATTTTCGTATTTCTCTCATCGTTCTCACTCGCTGTCCACTCGTAGAAGATCTTCACCGTGTTAAAAGATATCAGCTTCTTCGTCGTATTGTGTTATGCAATTAAGTCTGGGCTGCACCGTCAAAGAAGTCTAACCCCAATTTATGCCGTCACTTGAGACCCTCCTTTCAAGGACTTTTGGTTTTCCCTTAATGAAAGAAAAAATAATAATTTGATCGTACGATTCTTCGTTATTTAAGGATACGTTTGGCATCTTAGTATCAATAAGTTAACGTGAATTTTTAAACCATTGGACGTATTTTAGTTAGTTGTGTTACGCCCTGATCTCGAGATACGTTTCGAATCGACACGTGCCGTCACACATGCATGTTCATCTTTCATGTCTCGCCTTCGAGACATGACCAAAAATACCAATAAATGGCTCAACATCACAATAACTTATCCTTTATTTCATGGCTACATCTAATCTCTTTATTGGACTGCCTACGTACTTTAGAACGGGATCAAGCCATTCATAGTTCATACATTGATAAATTCTGACATTCCACAAGGCACTTCCTAACGAAAAAAATACAGTTTCAAAATGATTCAATTCCTGGAACTCGACGAGTAATTAACTAGGTTCTAATCTATTTAACAAAACCATATAGCCGCCCAAATTGTCATTTTATCTTTCACAGATACCACATTGTTTTCCACTAACAATTCCACAATTACATCAAATAATAGATTCAGTGAATCAAAGATGCACAATATTAACATCTAACTACGTTAATCAATCAAAGATCAAATATCACATCACTAAGTTTAATAAAACCAACCTTCATAAGGTTGCCATATTTCTCTACATGCAATCCATATATCCAGAATCCAATATTATAAACTTAAGTTACAACCACAAGAGTAACCTTGAGCAACGTTTATGCACAAGAATATAAGGTTCAACGAAGATAGTGTTCTTGACCACTCAACGGAACTCAACTCTAGAATGCTTATGCCCACCCCCTCCCCCCTCCCCCCTCCCCCCCCACAATGCGGATTAATCAGGCAGAACCATAGGCATCCATCCGATAGCGTGCTCTTCCTTGCAAATTAACTAGGCAAGATCACCTAATAGATCCAATGTGATCAAGTAAGCATTGACCCCCAATGCAGATTAACCAGGCGGAGTCATCCCTTTGAACGAGTATGGTCCCTTAATGCGGATTAACTAGGCAGGACCATACAACATCCAATAATGTGTTCCCCTAATGCAGATTAACTAGGTAGGACCACTTATGGAAGTACACCGAGAAGGCAGTGACCCACAATGCAGATTAACTAGGCGGAGTCACCCCAAGGGTGCGCATGGTCCCCCAATGCAGATTAACTAGGTGGAACCATGGACATGCCTCCAATAGTGTCGTTCCCCAATGCAGATTGATTACAGGCAGAACCACTTATGAGAATAAAGAAACCAAGTAGGTAGTGAATCCCCAATGCAAATTAACCAGGCGGCGTCACCCTTAGAATGAGAATGGTCCCCCAATGCGAATTAACTAGGCAGGACCATCTATAACATGGTGTAGTCTCATCATCACACATCAGTAGAGCCGGTCCAGAGATTTTTGAGGCCCAGGGCGACACCAAAAAATGTGCCCTTACTTCATATAAAAAATTATTTATTTTTACACGTAAGACATCGATAAAATTATATTTAGAAAAGTACTTCAAACTTAGTAATTTAGAAACATGAAAAAAATCTAATTTATTTTGTATCGAGAGAAGGAAACCAAAAAACTTCAGGCTTACAAGTAGATAGATTATGAGTTTTGTTTTCCATCTAAACTTAAAAAGTGTTTTTGTATAAATCGTGAGACATTTTTTCTTATTTACTAACCTCGTCAATATAAGACTAAAAAAAATAAAGGAAAACTAATGAAAATGGCTTGAAAACTTTGAGTTTTAACGAAATTGACAAAAAGGTGTCGTAAGTGAATAGTACCAGGAGTGACTTTTTAGAGTAAAAATGTGGTTTTTCGTTAAAGTGAACAGTAACATGAGTGTTTCGTTAAAACTCCAAAAAAAATAAAGATATTTTCGAATCTTTAAGGATATGTATAAGTAATGAATGGGCACCAAATTAAACCTTTTGATGACACGTCATATGATTTGCAAATTTAGTATAAAAATTTAGTTTACGCATTACCCTTTGTTGAAGATCAGACTTGAATTGGAAAGCATGTTTAAAAATAGCAATTCACATAGTTACTAGCTAGTAATTAAAAATAAATTAACAACCAACAAAAATTCGTAAATATTGAAAAAAATAAACATGCACATAACATTTCGAACTTATGGCCTCTCGTTAATTTTAAATACAAAAACCATTGCTTCTAATTAAACTTCTAATCATTTAGCCACATTTTTATAAATTTATACTGTTATGAAAAGAAATTTGTAAAAATTGGAATTTAAATAACCACACACAGTGTTTTGAACCTAAAACCTACTCATTAATTTCAAACAACAAAATTACCAGTTCTAGTTAAATTTTTTTGTCATTAAACCAAATTTTATAAATTTACTCTTATGAAATGTATATAAATATGTCATACTAATAATTTTGGTGCTCTAATTTTTTTGGGCCCGGACCATCGTCCTGCCTACACTAAACTTGAGCCCGCCCTGCACATCAAACATCAATCATCATTAATTATAATTGTTAGCATACAAGTTATCGATTCCACAAAACAAACGAATATCTAATCACCTATACGTACAAGTTCTACAGATTTGTTCTAGCATGGTTCTAGTTCATACTTTTCTTACTAGCAATAATCACCCATATCCTTTATATCTTACAGTAGTTCAATAATCAGCGAGGTTGCCATTCATCGGTTCTACGACTTCGTGTCGTCGACCTGCCTCGTATGATGGTCAAACAGTGTAAACTTTGTGTGGGGCGGGGAGTCGACTGGAAGTGGTGGCCGAGATCGAAGCATTCGAGGTTTGCGGAATCGGCGTATCAAATCTCTGCAGGGGCGCGGGTCGGGTGAGAGGAAACCGGGTCAATGGGGACTAAAACGGGTCACACCCGGGTCCAACTGTCCTACAAGGGATTGGCTGCTTCTCCCACTTCCTTGGACTTTCTATTTATACCAAGTCCAAAGTACTATTTCGTCCCCAACTTACGTCACTCGTAATTCTTTCATTAGAGTTTTGTTTCGCGAACAGTCTTTGTCTACGCACTCGTGAAATCGAGATCCATAAAAAAAACATTAAGATTAACCTCGAAAGATTTACAAATTTTAAATGACTGCGCACGAAAAATCAAACTTTGTAACTAAGTATAGTTCTAAAATTGATGAAATAAAATTTAATTCCCATAAATACGAAATTTAAATAATGAAATCTAGAATCGGGATTTCACAAGTTGACTATTTCTAATAATAATTAAAAAAGAGTGTTATTAGACCCATCTCATTGTCTTATTTTTATACTCACGTTATAATCCCAGCCACTATAAAAATTAAGAAAAATAACCTACTATCTTCCCATCCACAATTATCCCCAAAGTACTCTTCCAATCTCCACCCTTGACATTGTTCACCAACACATCCTACCCCTTCCCATAGGCATTACTGACCGATGTGAAGCACCAAACCGACATCCATATTGCTTCTCTAGCCTGTTCTCCCATATATTTTTTAATTATTTCAATAATATTTTAATATAAGAAAAATGATTATATTTATATGATTGAAATAGAGGGAAGAAAAACATCGACCAGCCTTCTGCACTTTTTACCACCACAACCATCCCCATGACTGACAACGGAGGCGATGCAATAATAGAACGAAGAGTCAGTCACTCAACCAATCATAGAATCAAAGCCGAAAGAATAGGAAGTGAAATCGGTATAGAAAGAAACTCCGATGACATCCATATATGGCTTGATGCATTCAGTATGTTTGAGATTTGTATTACAACGAGCTCGACGAATACAAAGATCAATTCGTGATTCAATAATTTAGGATCCAATAAACATATATTAAAATTTAGAAGGAATGAAGTGACGACGAGACGTTTAGGAATTGAGATTACGAGTTGCTGGGAGTGTGGATGGCAGTGAATGGTCTAATCTTGTTTTCCCTTGGTCCTTATTTGACATTTTGCATGAGGAGAAATTGGTAATTAAAATTTTTAATAAAAAATGAGTGTGAAATTAAGACAGACGGATGGCAATAGTAGCAATATTAAAAAATTAAGACTTATATTATTAAATTGCCTCTATTACACATCTGACTAAAAAAGTAATAAGCACGTTCTTCCCGTTTGGCCAAAATAATTAAAATAATCTTATATTAAGTTGCCTCTATTACCGTTTGTAATTTACAGCAACCCGCTTTCCCTGGCCAATCATATCCTTCTCTGTCCATTTTTTCCGGCGAAACGATCGGCAAACCACTTCAACTTCGCCGGTTTCACACCATGGACTCGGAATCAGGTATGTCGCGGTCAAACCCTAATTTCGATTTTGTCTACCAAATCGCTGAGCATGCTTCTCTCTGTGCGTGTATTTTGCAGTAATTGAGTTCCTGGGCCTCGTTCCTCTGCTTCAGAGGCTCCCCAGCTCCTCTCTCAAGAGAATCGCCCAGCTCGTCATTGTCAAACACTACGGTCAATTTCTATAATCTGATTGTTTTTTCGGCTTATTTTAAGCTCAATTCTTTCAGTAAATGTTTATACTTTATGTGCAGATACGTATATAATACTGTGTATGTATAGTTTTTGTAATTGTGGTGAGGATTTTGAGTGTGTTCTTTTTTGTGTGTAGAGAGTGGAGAGTATGTTGTTCACGAAGGCGAAACAGGGGACGGGGTTTACTTCATATGGGAAGGAGAGGTTAGTTTGATTTTGATTGCTTATTGGTTAGTTGAACTGGAAGTTGGTGAGCTGGAGTCTGATTCAGCAGGTTGCTTACACAGGCTGAAGTTACTGGTTCTGTTAATGCTGAAGGAAATCGACCTGAGTTCAAATTGAAACAATATGATTATTTTGGTTATGGTGAGAACTGAGAATTCAGAATCCATGTTTTATCTTTCCTGTTTTGAAAATAAGAAGTTGGGTTACTTTTCTATAACGCTTTGTTATGATTCACTGAGAATTTTTTAATCATTTGTCTGCATATAATATGAGATAGGGTTTCTACTTTCTAGGATCCGTTTCTGATCTTTAGAGATTGCTTGATTTGATATTGTCAAATGGTATATTGATTTCGATGTTCAGTATGTTGTTGCAGTAGTTTAACTGGATGCGATATAAGTTGAGGTGTTGACATGAAACCAGAGACAGAACTGTCTTCGATTACTTTGGATAAAGTCATAGTTTGGTTTAGGATATAAATGATGAATCTTTGTCCTTGAGATTTTTGGATGACAGACGTGTGAGGCATTGGCCCGTAATTCGTAATAATGTTGCTGGAATTATAAGTGTCACCGTCCATTATCAAGGAAGTATAATGTGAAGTTAATTTTGCAGGTTATGCATCAATTGAACATCAGGCCAATGTGATTGCTTTATCTAAGGTAGTTGAAATGTACATATAATATCTTAGCTTTTCATTTTTCTTCTTGGCTGCTTAGAGATTTGGGTCGCGAGCCTGGGCTTTAATAGTCGATTGGGCTGTATAGATAGTGGCAACTTCACAATCTTCTTTTATTGTTTCTGTGTGACAACTACATCCACCTGGTTGCTCAAGCTCACAAGATTTTCCTTTAAAATGCTGTCTAATGTATTCTACCAGTGGTTTCTGATGTGTTCTTACTTTTGGCAGCTGACTTGCTTGGTGCTACCCCATGGGAATTTTTCTCTGCTGCAGCCAAAATCAATCTGGAACGCTGATGAAGCTCAAGAGACATGCTCTCTTGTTGAGAATATATTACATTTGGATCCAAGTGAAGTATTTATCTACCAAATCTTCAAGAGAATACATTTTCTGTCCTTTGTTTTATTTGGTTATAAAGATGTTGAAGAGATTTGATGTAGTGAGTTGTTTGTGTTTTATTTGCTAGCATTGCATTCAAAGGTAAATAGTTATGAGGTGATGGTTATAGTGCCAATTGTTGTGTGCTATCTGACCTCTAGTGATTGTTGATTTTGTTTACTAATTTTGCATGTATAAGAATCAAATTAGTTGACCGAAAAATTGCATCAGATGCTAAGGTTCTAATGTGCAGATGTGTATGATTATTAAAGAGTATCTACTTTCTGAAATCTTGCGAATCTTATATATATCACAATTCAAAGTGAACTTTGATCTCTATAATGTATTCAGTCGGATACACACCCAATATAGTAAAAACTGGATCTGCGTACTTTTAACTTGTGGCTTGTCCATGTTTATTTCTGCTCTTAATATGCCAGATGTAAAGTGATTCTGGATTTTTATTCTTTCTGCATAGAAATATATGATGTTTTATTTTCTTGTTTGCTGATGATTGGCATTCTGTGGAGAGAGATTATGTAATTCTATATTATACTGCATTTTAGAATTATTCTGAGTAATACTTGTAATATGGCCACATATAAAGAATTGTTTTGGTTGATAAGATTCTATTCCTTCCCCCCTCCTCTGAAGGTAAACATATTTGAAGGGATTACTTTGCCAGATGCGCCAAGTTTCGAACAGGTTTTTGGAGGACAGTTAGTTGGACAGGCATGATTAAGAATCTTTTTCTCTTTCTGTTTAATATTATGTACTGAATGTTTCTGAATGAATGCACAGTCGATGTAGTGAAAGAAATGAAATATTGTGATGGACTGTGGAACTAGAACTTGCATGCTTTATACAATAAGCTTCCTAATTCTGCCTGAAAATTAAAGGACAAAAAAGTACATATCATCCTTGTTAAGTGCACGAAGATTGTCTCCACACTTGTTTGACCTTGATTGCCTGCATCTTTGTAACAATCGTTTGCGGTGTTTTATATTTGTTGGAATATTAATATTCAATTAAACACCCATTGTTTATTGAGATGTCAGCTTGATTATTTAAATATTACAAGGGTTCTTTATATTTGTTCAAATGTTTACGTGCAGTGGGACACCAAGTTTGTTTTATCTATTAAATAATAAAAAATTTGTTTTTGTTTTATCTGTAATATGTTTCTGCTTTGTAGTATACCTGCAACTCAGGCTCTTTGTTCTGTCATCAATATAGTTTTGGGTTCATTCAGACACAAATAAAATTTGATCATGGCTTGGGATTCAAATAAAATATGTTTTTGTTTTATGTGTAATATGTTTTGGCTTCTAATTCAGGCATTGGCTGCGGCAACGAAAACTGTTGATTGTCTTAAACTTCTCCATAGTGTGCATGCGCATTTTCTGCTGGCTGGGGATTGCAACAGTAAGTAATTTATGTATGATCCTAATATCTATGGATAAAAATCTTAAGATAAGAGGCAATATGATTGTATGTATGTATGTGTGTGTGTGTGTGTGTGTGTGTATTATGCTTATGTGCGAGAATTGCTTTTGCAGCACCCATTATTTATCAAGTTCACAGAATACGTGATGGGAAGAGCTTTGCTACTCGACGAGTGGACGCGATACAAAAGGGGATTAACATATTCACGTTACTGGCATCATTTAAGGTAACCATTTATTTAGACACTTTACAAATGATCTGATAACGGTCTCTTGGTTATCATCTTTTCTTGTCATTAATACCTGTGCACTTTAAAATGCATATCAAAGTGATAGAAGTCAAGTATTGATCAATATTTGTTAATCAGATTGCTAAAATCTTATGATCTATGTCTTAATATGATTAACAGAGATTGGATCTGTCTTTCAAATTTGTATGGATAAGCTAATAAAACTTGTGCCCGAAGAAGTATTATTTATATTCTTTCCTTCAACGTATGATAAAGTGGCAGCTACTCGTGCAGTGTTACCTACTGATGGTAAGATTGGTTGTATTTGTTTTACAGAAAGAAGAAGAAGGGTTTGTCCACCAGCAAGCAACAATGCCATCTGTGCCTGCTCCGGATAAAGTAACATTTTCTTTCTTATTTGTTAACAATTTTGTAGGTTGGTTGCAAATACTGAACTGTTGATCCATAACAGCTTCTGTCAATGGAAGAACTACGTGAAAAACATCTGCTTGATCCACGTCTTCTAAGGTAAGATATATGGCTTGTAGATCTCTATTATTCTTGGTGTTGGGGAGTTCAGTTGGGATTTCTGTACAAACTGTACTTTAGTATAGTGGACAGTCACACAGCTATGTAGTTTAGGGTCGTAGCCTCCAGAAAAGAATATCCAGCCAGACACTGGCGGATCCATATAGGGACCCAGGGGGTCCCGGGACCCTTCGGAAGCCCGAAGAAACACTTGTGATCGACCTTTAGGACCTTCCAACAATTTGGGCAGGTGCAGTGGAGAGGCTTGTTGCCTCCATGGATGTGCAGGCAGCAGTGCTTATAACAAAGAAGAAGAATAGGTTTTTAATTTTTGTTTTAGAAGACCTAGTCAAATCGACAGCGTTTTTGAGCTAGGTCATTATAAAAAATTTAAAATCTAAAATATCTTTGTTTTCTCTATAGAGCCCTAGAACCCCGGTCTTTTCTAGTATCTCCAAATTATATTTAAGAACTCCCATCCCCAATCGTCGCGACCTTCCAACTTTAAACCCAAGTTACCCTATTCCCCACCACCATTTACCCTTCCACCGCCTTTAGCTAGCTAATTTTATTTCTTCCAAATTCATATAAGTTTTTTAATCTTAGACTCTAGTCGTAACTCCCAATTAATAATATATATGTTACATAAACAAATTTTATCTTTGTAGAGTCACTAATTGCGTTATGTTGTTGAGAAGAATTTGTTCGTTTTATTACCTTTGAGATTAATCTTGATTTATTCAATAACCAAATTCAGTCGAAAATAGTGATGCGGAACCAAATTAGTCTAATATATTTTTTTCTTTTTTTGAGCTTTTATGTTCGAACCCCCTGAGCTTGAAATCCTGGATCCACCACTGCAGCCAGATACAAGAAGGGCCCCTTCTCATTTGTTCGACAAATTATAGGGGATGGTTCATGGATGGACTCTCCATGAAACAGAACTTCTGTGCTTGGGTGGAAACCATGCACAAAAAATATCTTGCTTTGGACCGGTCCCTAAGTTGGATAGATCTCAATCTGTCTGGGCTTGAATGATACTTTATTGAAGTTTCTTGAGTGGATGTTGTTCTCTTATTGGCTTGCTAAAAATATAGTGTCTACTGGATTTAGTTTTGTTCCAAAGATATTGGTTTTGAACAGGAGATCTTTCTGATTATGTATCATGAAAACTTTTGTTAATAAATTTTTTTGGAAAAGAGAACTGTTTATATTATTTTATTAGGTTTCCTGTTGCAGAAACTAAACAACTTTCTTAAGGTTTATAAAAGTGTAATTCAAGGTTTATACTTTTGTTAGAGATCTCTTTTTCACAACTTCTATCGAAACCTTGTTTTCAGCAAATCTCATCTTGTTGATAGCTGATGAAAAAAGTTGTATATATGATATTTGTGACTGCTTGAATCAGGACTTATCGATTCAATGCAGCTGCAAAGAAATTTGTGCCTTGGCCTATAGAGATACGATCTTGTGAGCCTAACAGCTCTACCAATCAGACTGAATCTGCACCAAGGTTGGCTTGCTGTACTGTGATTCATAATCTCTCTCTCTCTCTCTCTCCTCTTTTTTTCCCTCAGTTTGCTTCCCGCTTCATGCGAACTAGGATATTTCAAAATTTTATTATTGAAATTGATTTATCAGTTTGGTACTGAACTCTTATCTAAGTAGAATTCAGTGACATTTCAGTGTGAAGTTCTGGTTTAGAGCGATTGGAAAACTTTCAGACGATCAGGCTTTGCATAGGTATGCAACCATTTTATCTGTAAGCTGACATTCAGTTCTCTGGTTATTTATGATTGTGAGTATCGATCACACTTGGTATTTGCATTGACAATGATTAAATCAATGTAAAGTATCATGGAACTTTTATCATGGGTTACTATAGGATTCTTATATACATACATACATATACATATATTGATTATTTTTGTATGATTGATTTCTAGATGTGTTGTAGCATATGCTTCGGATTTGATATTTTTGGGTGTAAGTCTGAATCCCCAACGCTTAAGAGTTAGTTTGGAACATGCGTAAGTCACTGTTTTTTTTTCTCTAAACACTTGGTCGTTCAGTTGGGAATGATCAAATTTTTTTGTTATTAAACATATAATTTTTTCACATATTCTCCCAGGATTTGGTTTCACCGTCCGGTTAGAGCTGATGACTGGTTACTGTATGTGGTATGTCTCAATATGCCTCATTCTCAGTTTCGTTAAAAACTTAAAATACTGATGCATATGTTTTTTCAACAGATAGTGACTCCAATTGCCTACGACACGCGTGAATTTGTTTCGGGCCAAATGTTTAACATAAAGGGAGAGGTACAGACTTTTACGTACTGCTCGTCTCTCGTTGCTGTTGGTTTGCATCTATCTAAGCATTGTGTGATGAATTAAAGTTAATGTATGTTTTGATCGCAGCTTATTGTATCATTGACTCAAGAGTCCCTAAATAGGCGAATTAGACCAACTCCGGCTGCCACATCTAAGTTGTGAACCAGTTTTGACTTCGGTTCCAGATTTCTGCACTAAATTGTGTAATAAGTTGATAACACATTTCAAGAGATGTTGCAGTTTCCGGCGTTGTCGACATTGCCGTCTTCCTTCGCCGTCGTGCAGAGAATAATAGCCTAAGGTTGTAATGAAACATCATCTTTATTTTCTGTGATATTTATACTTGATAGCTATACAAAGAGAAGGCACGCTAATTAACTTGGCTAAAGTTGATGCACATTATTCCATTGATTGCGGAGATAATTTCTAATTGTGTCGGGTAATACCCGAGAAACTCATGTAGAATCGATTCACCTCGACCGCCACATAACATCTCACTTTATTAAAGCGGTATTATGTCATGTGAAGAAAAAATTATAATGTTATTATATTCAAATCGGGGAAAAAAAAGATTGCAATGCCACGATAATCCCCTTTACAAGAAAACTTGAAATAAGTTCAATTTTAGCAAAAAAATAATAATAATGTTCGGGATGAAAATTGAATACATAAGGATAGGATCAGTCCATGATAGGTGTCTTATTAAATCATAGTCAAGTAGCAAAAACCCAATAAGAAAAATGCTCCTAATCGTAGGAGAAAAAGATTCTGGAAGGTAGACTTCGACAATGATTTTGCAAAACTTCTAGATACTAGTTTGACAAACTTCCATCTTCTTTAAAGTCAGTTGAGTATACTTTTAGATACTGGTTTGACAAACTTCCAAATGAAAACTACACTCATTGTAAATCAAACAATTTATGCATATTGACTCCTTGAACAAGATTCTGGAAGGTATACTCTTGTAGTGACTTTGCGAAGAGCTTAGGTTGTCATGAGAACGAATTTGCTTAACTTCAAGATGCTTTTGCTGCTAATGTGAGATGAAGAATTTCAACGTAATATGCTACATATGGAGGCATTCTGAATGTGATCGCCATTTCAATGACCCCGATGACTTCAGAGCGATGGTGATGATGATGAAGAATATCATAATTATCAAGCAGAAGGAGCCATGAGACAAAACATTAAGAAATAACATAGTTGCAAGTTTGATGAATGTATCTTATTAGACTACTTTTATATTGACAAATTTTTATTGCTATTTTGCTAAAGTATGTATCAGTTGGGTGATGGTATTTCAAATGCGCGAACAATGTTGTGCTAATGAATCCTAACTATTTAGTTTGAAATATTTCAATTTTTTAAAATAATTTGTCATAATAATTAGTTTTTGATATATGTTGAAATTAAGATTAAATATTTATTTTAAACAAATTTAATAATTGACCTTTATTTGCCAAACAATTAAATTAATAGGCATATTCAGTATTGTGCCTTTTTTGGTTATTTTACATAGTTAAAGTTGTTTTATATAGAAGTTGAGAGCTGCTAGACCCACCCTCTTATTTTCTCATCCACGTTATATTTACACCCACTATAAAAAGTTAAAAAATTAAAATGTTATTTTCCCACCCACTATTATTCCTAAAATAACCCTGACCCACATAACATTATCTTTTACCTCTTCGACAGAAACATAATCATCTACTTTTTTCATAGAAACATCATCTTCTAAGTTCATTCTTTTTGCTTTCTCTGAATGAAAGGAGATGAGAAGGATGAGTTAAGATTTAAGAGAGACAAATTGTCTAAACATAGTGTGAGAGTTATCACACCCCAACTTTTTTTTTTTTTTTTTATATATATAAAAAGAAGTAATGCAAAATGGGGTAGCTAAGATCCTTATTAGTCATTTTACAAATTGACAAATTTCTAATTAAAAATTTCATAAAATGATGTGTGAGAATAACAACTCCCTAAAAATTTACTAAACATCATAATACAACTTTTTTCTGCTAAAAGCACTTTTCTAACTATAATTTACTAAATACTTTTCTGTTTTAATTTACAGCTACTTATCTTGGAGGCAAAGCTTAATCAGAAGGTTTTCCCAACCTTTCGTAGTAATACAGCTTGACGCAATCAGTTTCAGGCATTGCCAAGCTTCCTCAGGAATTGATTGGAGGCGAAGATCGTGGTTCCAATAACCTAGCAAATCTCCATTTCTCAGACTCGCAGGTTAGTTTTCCCCCAAATCTTTTTATTTCTGCCTTCTCAAATTTCTTTGTTTCTCGATTCGGTCAACATTTTCCATGTGATTTTTCGAATTAGGGTTTTAGCTCATTAATTTTGGTACTTGATTCACTTGTTCGTGTGAAAATGTTGAAATTTCTGCAAATAAAATCGAAATGGAATTGGAATTATACTATTTTGTAACAGTTGGTATGAATTTGATGTTGAATTGTACTGGATTTTAACTATTACCGTGGAACCAAGATATTAGTATGAAGAACAAGAAGATTGAAAGAGAGAATGTTGCACAGAATTTCTGAGTTAGAATTGGATTTTCGGTCTTGATGCTGCTGCATATTTTGTTGAATTGTTGGTTTTTAGTAGTTTATCGATCACGGAGTGTTTTAAGTTTGTGTAGATTTGAAGTGTAATGCTGCTACAAATGAAAAACGAGAAACTTTAACTTCAAGTTTGTGGAGGGCATTGTTATTAAGAATTTTGTATAAGGTGAAAATATGGCAATGGAATGCAATCTATATGCTAAATCTACTCGATTGGAGAAATAGATAAATTCAATAAACCATGAGGTGATAAAAGAATAAAAGCAAGCTTAGAGAAAGAATAATTCATCAAGAGAGAGGAGAAATAGTTTGTGGCAGTGTTTGAACTGCATATCATAAGGGTATTTCTCAAATTGATTCTCCAAATATCAGTTGATGATAGAACAACCTATTGACAATGCCAAGTTTTGTTAGTCGAAGGAAGTTTAGTATTGCTAGTTCTAGTCTTTTGGTTGGCATGGTTACCAGAGGTATAAGTTGACACGCATATTACTGCGTTTGCTACAGTGAATTCAATTTTCAGCATTCAACGTTACTTATCTAAAATTCTTATGGTTCTTGTATAATTTTGCAGGGCATCCACTCAGCCATACATTAGAATGGAACTGCCAGGTGATGGATCAGATGTGATTAGTCAAACGGAACTGACCCAACAGCCACTTTTATGTGGACTTCCAGATGATATTGCTCTTTTCTGCCTATCAAGGGTGCCTCGGAAGTACCATACCCTCTTAAAGTGTGTCTCAAAAAGATGGAGAGACTTGGTGTGTAGTGAAGAGTGGCATTCTTACCGTAGAAAGCATAAACTTGATGAGACTTGGATCTATGCTTTGTGCCGAGACAAGTTGGACCGCCTTTGCTTTTATGTGTTAGATCCAAACTCATCAAGGCGGTCTTGGAAGCTTGTTCATGGGCTTCCGCCTCGTATCATGAAGAGAAAGGGAATGGGTTTTGAAGTTCTAGGAAAGAAAGTTTACTTATTGGGTGGTTGCAGTTGGTGCGAAGATGCTACTGATGAGGTCTACTGTTATGATGCTTCCTTGAATGCTTGGAGTGAAGCTTCTCCCTTGTCCACTGCTAGGTAATACTTGTCACTTATACTTTTTGCATATTTATTTGCACGGGTGAAGCTGGAATTTGATTTCTCCCTGGTTCAAAATTCAAATATATTTCACCTGCTGAGGGGGCAATGTATTTTATGCAATAATACTAAAGAGTAGCGATTATTTTATGCTCATGAACTTTCTGGGTACGTTGATTGCTCATTGTTGAATGCTATCTGGATGGTAGTAAAAGCTCTTGCAAGTAATTATGCGTCTTTTTGTTTGTTTTGGTAATCTTAAAGAGCTTTTGGTTTATTTGATTTGTGCATGCAGGTGCTACTTTGCTTGTGAAATATTGGATGACAAAATATATTCCATTGGCGGGTTGGGTTCAATTTCAAGCTATCCGCATTCTTGGGACATATATGACCCTTGCACTGATAGTTGGAAATTTCACTCAGACCCAAATATTGTTCCTGAAATTGAGGATTCTGTGGTCATGGCCGGGAAGATTTACTTTCGTTGTGGCACTTCTGCTGTAACTTCTCATGTGCACGCTGTTGTTTATGAACCGTCAAGTGGGACATGGCAGCACGCAGATTCTGAAATGGTTTCAGGCTGGCGAGGTCCAGCAGTTGTCATAGACGGAACCCTCTATGTGTTGGATCAGAGTTCAGGAACGAGGTTGATGATGTGGGAGAAGGAAACTAGGGAGTGGATCCCTGTCGGGAGGCTGTCATCCTTGCTTACTAGACCGCCCTGTCAACTCGTAGCTATGGGGAAGAAATTTTATGTTGTGGGAAAGGGGCTTAGCACAGTCATGTTTGATGTTGAAAATGCAGGGAATATGGAAGGGATGATGGTTAGTTCTTCAATACCTAAATTGAATTCAGACATTGATGTAATCGGCTGTAAATGTTTATCGATTTGAAATTCTTGTAACCGAAGGAGTATTCGGAAACTACCATTGTATAATACTTTGTACTGTACATGCTCGGATGTATTTGGACGTCTCATAAAAAGGAATTTTATTAAATTATTTATAAGGTTTTCTGTATTACCATTCTTAAAATTTGAAGCTGTGAATTTTTAAGTCAACAACATGGTTCTGCTACCTCCATCAACTTAGGAAGTACAACATTGGAACTCTTTAAAACATGCGTCCAAGAGTAGGGCAGTCAAGCAGCCCGTCTAGCTCAGTTGGTAGAGCGCAAGGCTCTTAACCTTGTGGTCGTGGGTTCGAGCCCCACGGTGGGCGTCAGCTTATATTTTTGAACTTTTAAATCGCCAAAAAGGACCAATACGCTGCGTTTTGTAAAAAGCGTGGACTAAGTATCCCACGTCGACTAAGCGCAGTGATATCAGCCCCTTTATATATGTTTTGATGGCTGCAAAGCCTGTCATTACGGGACATCCGATAAAAATGAAACGATACGGAGAAGATTAGCATGGCCTTTGTGCGAGGTGACATGTATAAATTGAGAAATGATCCAAAATTCTTCAAGATTTTTTGAATCTCGTTTTGTTCAACTAAAAATTAAATGGAATTAAGGTCTCAATTTATTGTGTGAAATAACTTTATTTGATTGTAAAATAAGACCATTTAGACACACAAAATTAACTTCATCTGTGACTCATTGATAAAGGTATACCTAACCAGGTACGTGAGATCTACATGTATTAACCGAGTGTCAAAAATAAGGTCAGCTTTGTGTGCCTTAATAACATTATTCTTCGATCACAAGTACCGTAAACCCTGTTCATCCTTCTTGAAGGCGACGGCTGTAACCTTCAACATGAAACATTCTTACATTTGAACGGTGATTAATTCCAACGGGGTTGCTCAAATGGATGTGCTCAAATGACAGATACAAGAAATTCTACACCAGGTACAAATAAAGCACCAATCTTCCAGGCAAAAAACAATATAACAAATTTTTAGACATGTTTTTTTTTTTTAAATGAAAAGGGGACCAACTAGTGGCTAAGCCACGACAGTTCGCTCTTCTGCGGGCCGAGAAGGCTCACATAGCATTTCAGCCACACTTGGCCACCTTCGTGTGATTAACTGGCGCCAGGAATTAGACATATTGTTTTACAACTTTAATCTTGCAGCACCAATAGGTGCAAACCTAGTTGAAAAAGACCTATTTATTTTCATCACCTTGCAACCACTGTAATCTTTGACTCGTCATTGTCTCCATCATGATCATACAAAGTTCACCGTGACTCATAATCGCTTTTGCTATGTATCAACTACATAACCAGAGACATCATCTCCACCTTCGCATTTCCATTGACACCAACACTAAGATGGCCACTGCGACCACCACCAATGTTGTCTTCAATAACATTTGTACATCACTATGCAATGCAACATAGCAACAAACCATTGTTTCACTAATTTACTCCACTCTTCAGCGATCACCATGGAAGGGACAGGAATTTTCTCTCACTTAAGCTTTTCCACCATTGAATCTCCCTTAGTGAGACGGAAAAATAAGCAGACAGCATCGCATTATCAGCCATGTTCGGCGTGTGAGCGCCGATATGCTAGTATGAACTGTATGATCACTACCTACAAAGATGGGTTGCTAAACACTATGTCATTGTCAATGCAAACTTTTCCCATCGATATCATTATTGTCCAGAAACATAAAAATCCATCCAAATCTCTTTGCAGCCACCTAAACAAAATTAGAATTCCACTTTTCCAATAAAAAGACCCCTACTTTTCATTTTCTATTCAAACCTATAAGTTTCTCAGCTACCAAACAGACCTTACAGAGTTTCAAAAAGTATCAATCTGATAACCACGATATTCATTATACCATAACCCTATAAATTTTACAAAACCCAACACGTTAAGAGGACCGTACCAAAATTTGAAGCTCCGGACGTCCCTGGTCCCGACCCATCCAAAAATACGGGCCGCTGGACGGCGAGAATGGAGGCGACGGTGTTCTTGAGCTGATCTGGTAAAGTTGCTCTGTACTCGAGAACCTTCTTCGCCATTTCATCCACTTGGCGCTCCAGCTCCTCATCTTCCGGGTCGGGTCCGCTTTCGTTCAGCGCCATGCCTCAAATCTAGGAGGTGGTGAGCGAGCGAGTGAGGAGAGTGAGACTCTCTGCGCGAATCAGGTTGGGGTTTCGCTTTGGAGGGTAATTGTTTTAATCTCAATGTCAGGGGCTTTCGGAATTTGAAATTCATTTGGGCTAATTTTTGTCACTAGATCGATATTTTTACGAGAGCAATTTCGGTTAAGCTACACAATAGAAAATCTAATTTGGTATCGAATTTGTTATCTATGAGTTTCGAATCTAATACTTCTTACTTACTTTCAAGTAAAGAGAAATACTACCAGATTATAGTACTAACTGACTCTTTTGGGCTAATTATACATTACAGTTCTTTTAAGTACAATGATATATTTTACACTGAGGGGATGAAAGAGTTCGACTAAGCCATAAAATGGACAACCTAATTTAGTATCGAATTCCCCTCTACAAAATTCAAACTTAAGACCTCTCATTTATTACATCTTTTATTTTATGTTTCGGGTGTTTTTTAAATTGAGTCATGAAATTTTAATTTTTTCACACTGCTTTTTGAGATTTTAAAATGGTATTAATTTATTTTTTGTCTTTCAAATTATTTGATTATTCATTAAATTATTAAATTACTTAATTCATTATCGATGTCTTTATAGTCATTAGTACTATGATTTAGTGAGGTATTTCTCTTTACTTATAAGTAAAATGTCTTAGGTTTGATTCTAGCTAAAAGCAAGTTTGAAATACATTATTGCTAGCTCATTATGAGACTAAACTCATTCGTCCCTTTAGTGTAGATAATATCGTTTTTTTTTCCAAAAGAAAAAAAAAGGTACTTGATTTGACATGTAGTTTACATTTGTACCAAATTGACTAAAAACTTATTAATTTAGTAGAGAATTAGATGTTCAAGTAGATAAAATGTGTAAATTAATACAATTGCAAAATCAACAAAGAAAAGTACACTATTTTCCTATTCAACTTTCTCAGTAACCAAACAAGAAGTCGACAAAATCCTAACTTTAACTGAACGCCTACTCGTTCTAAAACCCCAGAAACAGACAATTGACAGACCTTGGAGACTCCGAAACATCGCAAGTGTTCACATATATTTCGAACGTACTAATTAATCAGCTGCATTATCCCTAATCCAACTCTTAATTCCCTTAAAACAAAAAATAAAAATCACACTTCTCTATTTTTTTTTCCTTTTTTCTGATTGCTTTCAGAGTTTTTCTTATTTCATCTCATGGAAGATTGCTTGTCATCAACTAAGGTGATCCTGATTCTCATCTTTTCAAATCGCTAGTCTGACAGCATTTTTATTCCAATTTATTGTCTAAAAAAATTTCGTTTTAGTCTCATTCATTTTCCAAGGAAACAAATAGAGGGTCGGATTAAAATCTAAAATCCAACTAAAAATTCACATCTTTCTGATGGGAACTTGTGATTTTTTTTTTTTTTTGGTGACACAAATTTTTGTTTTTTTGGTGCATGGATTTTAATTTCCTAACAATTGTAAGAAATATGTTGAAAACATTACTTGCTGCTGCATCATGCAGAAGTCTCAAAACATTGTTGGATTTGAAGGTCCATACCGGATGCTATATTGTTCGGGCAAGGGTGACAAAGCAGGAGTGGTGCGCGAGCTAGAGAAAGGGGTGGAGCCGAATTTAGCTGACTATAATAAGAGAACAGCTCTTCACTTGGCATCCTGTGAAGGCCACACTGAGATTGTTCTTCTGCTTCTTCAGAAAGGTGCTGATGTGAACTCCACAGATCGTTGGGGCTGTTGGTATTCAAAAGAGTTTACTAACTTAATACCAAAATATGTGGGTGATAAGTTTACAAACTCTATCACACCTCTCACTTTCACTCTCAATAAAATTGGACAAAGAAATAGAGAAAGGAGGGAAGCAACAAGCTTTGGTAAAACACTTGGACTTTGATATATGAAAGAAGTAGCAAGCTTGGTGATAATAAACACTTTGAAATATTAGAAGAGTTTACAACTCTTAAAGCTTACAAGCTGAAAATGAGAATGGAAATGGGATTTGGATGATATGATTTAAGCTTAGCAAGATGGCCTATTTATACAAAACAGAAATTAATAGACAATGCAACAACACTTGCAATGAATGATGGTGTTCCACATCTTTACACCCTTTCAAACACATGCATCAACTTTGGATAGTTGGCACACACATGTCTTGCATCATTCCAGGTTGTAATCACAACCTTTCGGCTTGCACACAGCAGCTCACATCTCTGCTGTCTTTCAACACACTTTCAGCTAGCACATGGAGGAAACTTTAGTCTTTGTAGTTGTAGCATGAGTGGATACAACCTGTAAAGAAACTAACAGCCATTAGCAACCTTTTACAACCTGTTTTGAGTTGAATTTCCAACACGCCCCCTCAAATCAAAACGCCTTCATGCCTAGCATTTCACGCAATAACCTGAATGGTTCAACTGGCAGTGGCTTAGTGAAGATGTCAGCCACTTGTTCCTTTGTGTGACAATAGACAAGCTCAATTGTCTTTTGTTTCACATGATCCCTTAGAAAATGGAACCTAGTATCAATGTGCTTGCTCCTTCCATGTTGAACTGGATTCTTTGCAAGTTTGATTGCAGATATATTATCCACATGAATCAAGGTCGATTCTTCTTGTGAATGACACACTGATTTCAACAGATTCCTTAACCATATTGCCTCACACACGGTTGAGGCTACAGCTACATACTCGGCTTCACACGATGACAAAGCAACAATTGATTGCTTCTTTGAAGTCCATGAGAAAGTTGTTGATCCTAGAAAAAACACATAGCCAGTTGTGCTTTTCCTTTCATCTTGGTCACCTCCCCAATCACTATCTGAATAACCAAATAATTTTGCATCTTCACCAAAATTATAAAATAGACCATAGTTTAGAGTACCTCTTATGTACCTCAAAATTCTCTTGGCGGCCAGCCAATGAGACTCCCTTGGTGTTTCCATGTATCGACTCATGAGTCTAACACCATAAACTATATCAGGTCTTGTGATTGTAAGGTACCTTAGGCTTCCAACCAAGCTTTTGTACACGGTTGAGTTTACAAACTCACCTTCTCCTTCCTTGGACAGCTTCAATCCAGTTGCAACTGGAGTGTTGACAATATTGCACTTGTCCATATTGAATTTCTCCAATATATCTCTCATGTACTTTTGTTGAGAGATGTAGATACCGTCACTTCCTTGCTTCACTTCTATGCCAAGAAAGTATGACATTAATCCATTGTCAGTCATCTCGAATTCACTAAACATGGATTGCTTGAACTCACAGAACATTGCTTCATTGTTTCCTGTAAACAACAAGTCATCTACATAGAGACAAATAATTAAGAACTCCCCTTTTTCACCGTTCTTCATGTAAACTGAATGCTCGTATGGACATTTCTGAAATCCATTTTGGTGAAGGTAGTTATCAATCCTTGAGTTCCAAGCTCGTGGTGCTTGCTTGAGGCCATACAAAGCCTTCTTCAAACGATACACCTTTTCTTCTTCTCCTTGTACTTGGAAGCGTTCCGGTTGTTCCACGTACACTTCTTCCTCAAGAACTCCATTAAGGAAGGCTGACTTGACATCTAATTGATAAATTTTCCATTTATGCTGAGCGGCAAGAGAGATTAGTAATCTTACCGTGTCAAGTCTTGCAACTGGAGCATAGACTTCATCATAGTCCACTCCATACTTCTGTTTGTAGCCCTTTGCTACAAGCCTTGATTTGTACCGATCTACACTCCCATCTGCAGTGCGTTTGATCTTGTACACCCACTTAACTCCAATAGCCTTCTGATTTGGTGGAAGCTTTGTCAACTCCCAAGTGTCATTCTTCTCGATGGCATGAATCTCTTCTTCCATGGCTTTCTTCCAACAATTTTCTTCCACAGCTTCATTGAATGAGAGAGGCTCATGGTCTGCATAGAAGCAGAAAAAATTGGTTTCTTCTTCTTCTTGTCCATAAATCTCTGTGAGAGTCCTTAACCTCACTGGAGTTGAGGAGATGCTTTCCTCACTAGATGTAGGACCACTCCTTGCAATTCTGTGCACTGGAGTTGTTGTGATTGTTTGAGCAGGTTGTTGCTCAATAGGTGGTACAACTTCTGGTTCTTCAAAATCAGTGGAGACGATCTTCTCTTTACTGACTTCTTTGTTGTTCCACTTCCATGTCTCTTCCTCACTGAAGATGACATCTCTACTAACCACTAGTTTGCCAGTTAGTGGGTTGTAGAGCTTGTATGCCTTGGACTCTTCACTATAGCCCACAAACACACACTTCTCACCTCTATCATCAAGTTTCCTCCTCTTGGCTTCTGGAACTTGAGCATATGCAACACACCCAAAAATTCTTAGGTGTGTAACATTCGGCTTGTATCCACTCCAAGCCTCTTGTGGTGTCATCCTCTTGACACTCTTTGTTGGACATCGATTCAACAAATAAATCGAACAAGCTACAGCTTCTGCCCATAACTCTTTTGGCAAATTCTTCTCCTTAAGCATGGACCTTGTCATGTCAAGGATGGTTTGATTCTTTCTTTCGGCTATCCCATTTTGCTGTGGGGTATAGGCAGCAGTAAGTTGATGCCTAATTCCTTGCTCCTTGCAGTATGCTTGGAAAGCATTGGAGGTGTACTCTCCACCTCTATCTGATCTCACAGCCACAAGCTTGTGGTTACTTTCAGCCTCTGTGAGTGCCTTGAACTCCTTGAAAATTTTTAGGGCAGCTGACTTCTCCTTGAGAAAATAGACCCAAATCTTTCTACTGAAATCATCAATGAAGGTAATAAAATACCTATTACCTCCATAAGACATGGGATCCAATGGACCACATATATCTGTGTGCACCAACTGCAGTGGTGCCTTTGCTCTCCATGTATCACCAACAGGGAATGATAGTCGTGCTTGCTTGCCAAGCACACAACCTTCACATACTTGGCGTGTGGCTTCAATCTAGGGTAAACCACGAACCATTCCTCCACTTGACAACAACTTTAGGCCATTGAAATGAAGATGGCCAAATCGAAGATGCCATTTCCATGACTGATCTTCCATCACACCGATGTTGCAACTCCCAATCTTTGTGTTCAACTTCAACGGGAACATTCGGTTCTTTGACATTTGAACACGTGCAATAAGTCTTCTCCTTGCATTCCTGAGAGTGAGAAACATATTCTCCATATGTATAATGTACCCTTTCTGGAGCAGTTGACCAATGCTCAGAATGTTGCTCTTCATACCTGGTATGTAGTAGGTATCGGAGATGTATTCTTCTCTACCATCCTTCTGGATGATCTTGATCTTCCCTTTGCCTTCAACTGGCAACTTTGAGGAGTCACCAAGACTTACAGATCCATAGGCCCCATCTTTGAGTTCGGCAAAAAACTCCTTCTTTCCACACATGTGATTGCTTGCACCAGAGTCCAAATACCAAACATCTTGTTGGCTACTGGAATCATGGTGTGCTAGCAAGACTGTAAGTTCTTCATCAGTATTTCCACTTGATTCTGCCATGTTGACATGCTCACCATTTTTATGTGAACATTCATTGGCATAATGTCCATATTGCTTGCAATTGTGACATTAGATATGCGCCTTTCCTCGAGTAGATCTCCACTCTTGAGACTGACCTCGATTTTGTGCATAGCCTCGACCTCTTCCTCGAGCTCGTCCTCGGCTACGGTTAGATGAACTCCCACGACGTGAGTTCCACTGCCCACGACCTCCATTTGGTTTGTCAATATTCAACTTTGACTCCAAAGCTTGCTCTAGCGTTGTGGGGTTTGCATTCTTCTGAATGCGTTGCTCGTGAACTAGGAGGGATCCTAGTAGCTCCTCTGCGCTCATCACCTCCAAATCCTTGGATTCCTCAATGGCAGTCACCACATGCTCAAACTTAGATGTGAGTGACCGGAGTATCTTCTCCACAACTCATACTTCATCGAGTCTCTCGCCATTTCTCCTCATCTGATTTACTATCACAATGAGCCTTGAGTGATAGTCGAAGATGCTCTCCCCTTCATTCATGTGAGCAGTTTCAAAATCTGCTCGAAGTGACTGTAACCTCACTTTCTTGACTCGATCTACTCCTTTGTAGATTGTACTGAGTGTATCCCATACTTGCTTGCTCGTTGTTGCTTCTGCAACCTTCTCGAACGTTGAATCTTCCAAACCCTGGTATAGAAGATACATCGCCTTTTGGTCCTTCTTTCGTAAGTCCTTGAGAGTGTTCCTTTGATCCGCAGTATATATGGCTTCTTGCTCGGCAGTGGGTACAACATACCCACTACTGACAACTTCCCATAGCTCCTGTGATCCAAACAATGCTTTGAATTGGATGCACCATCTTTCATAATTTTCTTTCTTCAATGTGGGAACTTGGAGTTGCACTAAATTGGACGCCATAGCTACTGCACTTGCCAGAATGGTATTCTGGCTCTGATACCAATTGTTGGTATTCAAAAGAGTTTACTAACTCAATACCAAAATATGTGGGTGATAAGTTTACAAACTCTATCACACCTCTCACTTTCACTCTCAATAAAATTGGACAAAGAAATAGAGAAAGGAGGGAAGCAACAAGCTTTGGTAAAACACTTGGACTTTGATATATGAAAGAAGTAGCAAGCTTGGTGATAACAAACACTTTGAAATATTAGAAGAGTTTACAACTCTTAAAGCTTACAAGCTGAAAATGAGAATGGAAATGGGATTTGGATGATACGATTTAAGCTTAGCAAGATGGCCTATTTATACAAAACAGAAATTAATAGACAATGCAACAACACTTGCAATGAATGATGGTGTTCCACATCTTTACACCCTTTCAAACACATGCATCAACTTTGGATAGTTGGCACACACATGTCTTGCATCATTCCAGGTTGTAATCACAACCTTTCGGCTTGCACACAGCAGCTCACATCTCTGCTGTCTTTCAACACACTTTCAGCTAGCACATGGAGGAAACTTTAGTCTTTGTAGTTGTAGCATGAGTGGATACAACCTGTAAAGAAACTAACAGCCATTAGCAACCTTTTACAGCCTGTTTTGAGTTGAATTTCCAACAGGGGCCGCACTGTAAGTTCAACCGTGTTTTTTTCCATTGATGGGCGAATTTTTCGATTTGGCTCACAAGAAGTACCAAAGCATTTTCTATGACATAGGGTTACATAAATTATAAACATACACAAATATATTGATTGTCACAATTTGTTTAGTTAGAAATATGATCAAAATAAATGGTTTGAGGTATTTGCTGAAATAAATGATATTTTGCAGCCACTGTCAGACGCTCGTAACCTCAGTCAAGAGGCAATTTGCAAAATTTTGGAGGCTAAGGGTGGCATAGATCCGGTACTTAACTTTCCTAATACACTTGTGTTGTCTTGACAGATGACCAACATCTTTGTTTTCTATGTAGCCTGCAATCTGCATTTCTTTTGAAATGATTAATAATTTATATATAGGTGTTCTTACATATTGTTTGAATGTATGAACTTATTGGAAAATGTAATTTTTTTATAAGTTAAAGGTAGGGCTTGATTCCCAGCTTCCATGCTATGAAGCTAATCACACTGAGGTGAACATGGATGAAGCAGCACTTATCGGAGAGGTAAATTTCGTTAATTCATCTTCTTTTGGCAAATAATCAACATGAATTGACCTCAGCGCATTTTCTTTTCTAACTTTGTCCAATAGGGATATATATGTGAAATATCTAACCTCTGGACCTACACATTCTTGGTTTTATATCCCGCTTGCGATACTGCATTTACTTAAAGTACATAGCCCTGCAGGGATCATATGTTGAGATTTATTTAGTGAGGTGGCGCGGTACAGAAGTTGCTGCTAAAACAATCCGTTCCTCCATTGCTTCCGATCCGAAAGTGAAGTGAGTTTCTCTATCTGCATATCTTTGATCTGATGGTTTGTCATCATCTTGTAGATGCCAGAATAAATGGATCATATCAGTTAAAGTAAAAATGTCAGCCATAAGATTATAACATGTACAAATTCGATATAAAGCTGCGGAGAGTTGTAAATTTAATTCTGTATCTTTATTTTCGATTCAGGGAAGTTGAACTAAACTTCTAAATGCAGGAATTTCTTTATGAAGGAACTCGCTTTGTGGAAAAATCTTCGCCACCCTAATATTGTACAATTCCTTGGTGTTCTAAAGCACCCTGACCGCTTGATCTTCCTTACTGAGTATCTTTGCAATGTCAGTTATCTTATCCAACATTTAACTTTTTTTCCTTCGAAATTCATGTTCATGTTTCTTACACCAATGTGAATGCAACAGGGAAGTTTGCATGATATATTAAAAAGAAAAGGAAGGCTTGATCTGCAAACCGTACTTTCTTTTGCTCTAGATATCGCTAGGTACGCATTTACACTACAGCTATGTGGATCTGTAATATAATTTACCATCTTGTACTGTGTTCATGGGTGAACCTTGTTGATTATACAATGCATACTTACAATGAGTAACCTTGCATTACAGAGGTATGAATTATCTTCATCAGCTTAAACCGCACCCTATAATTCATCGGGGTTTGACACCAAGGTACAGCTCAAAAAAATTGTTTACATATTTTGTAAGTCAAAATACACGACTTTCTGCTTAGCAAAGCGCTACGGATTTTGTTCTGCTAATGTTTCTTCTTTGTTCTGTAGAAATGTTTTACAAGATGGAGCTGGGCGACTCAAGGTCACAGATTTTGGCTTAAGCAAAATTGCACAGGAAAATGATGTATCGGGTTATAAGATGACTGGACGAACAAGTTCATGTAAGAGATGCATTTCACTCAAAATCAAGTATATATCCCTTAAAATTTTGATGCTTTCTCTGATTTGATCTTGTGATATTTGCTAGATCGTTATATGGCACCTGAGGTTTATCGTCGAGAATCATAGGGAACGAGTATTGATATCTTTTCGTTCGCTCTAATAGTCCATGAGGTGAGCTTTAGAAACTTAAGGCTCAAGTAATCTTCATTATAAACATGAAAGTTATTTCTGGAATATCGAAGTTGCCCCTACAGAATGTCATACATAACAATGGCTTTCGCATATATATATAGATGTTTCTCGGAGGACCACCTAGTCTGGCAGAGGATCCGGAAAAAATTGCAGACAAGCACGCATACGAGGATTCTCGACCACCTCTCTACTCTTATCTGCACCCCGAACCGATCAGGACGTGAGTGTTCTTGGACTACTTTAAATATCTCACCGTATCAGATGCTACATATATCACAAGCATTATTCAAAAAACAAAGAACTTCTAATAGTTTCTGGTGCTAAGAAATTGCAGTTAAAATATATTGTCTGCATGTACATATTGTTCGCTTAAAGAACTCATCGCTCTCGAATTTGTTTCTAAACTTGCATCTAAAACTAAACTCAGTTCCCTAATGCAAGAGTTTAGAAGCTAAACATAGTCTTTTGGAGGTTAGTTTGATATTATTATGTTTCCCTTTAAAAAAACCATTGTTTCTGCTATCTGTGAGGATAATCAACTGTGAAATAAAATAGTCAAGCGTTTTAGTTGCATGATTACAAATTAAATCTTCTCTGCTTTGCGTAATGTAGGCTTCTTAAAGCATGCTGGCACCAGAATCCAGATTGCCGGCCAACGTTCGAAGAGATTATTTTGCAGCTGGAGGAAATTCAAGCTGCCTTTCAGGACAAGATGAAAATGGGAAACTGTAGTGGTGCTTGTGTCATCTCATAAATGGAATTTATGGAAGTCAAATATGTCGAGAAAGTTTACTCTTCTTTTGTGGGTGTGTGTATATGTATGTGGCATTTTATATATAAACTTGTTTACAAGATTAACAACTACCAATTTATTACTACTTTTACCATCTATTTGTACCATCTCTTTAATAGAAATAGGACCTGCATACGTTGGCAGACCCTATCTCTATTAGAGAGATGATATGAATGATGGTACAAATAGATGATGAGTGTAGCAGTACTGTTTTAGTTATTGGAACCAGGTTCCTTACCTTTTGAAACTCTTGCAGATAGTAGTGAATGTGTTATTATCACGCTAGTCTCACACACTAGAGGTCCCCGGTTCGAACCTGGGCTCAGACATTCCAATTATTCATTTTTATTTGGACATCCTATATTCCAATTGTTCTTTTTCTCCCCCTCCTATATTTTCAACCGATGGTAGAGGGAATATCGATATAAATTGAAAATTTAGGAGTGCTCAGAACGAGATTGAAAGTTTAAGGGCAAAGTGAAACAAACCTTATAATTCAGGGGTTATTGCCACGTTTACCCCAAAGAGGAAAACTCATTTAGGAACGTGGTTTAAGAAGTTATTTCTTTCTTTCAAAAAACCAGAAGAGCCAAAGTATTACAAGATGATACATACATATGTGAAACATAATCTTCCGTTGAAACAAACATGACATAACTAATAAGGTTCCCTGGTTCTCATAATTTCTATATTTACAAATCTCAACCCCGAGGCTCAATTGTAATGCATCGTACAGATGATGGAAATTGCAGGAAACTTGTCGGTCTGCAGACTCGTGGAGTTATGTTTGGGTGCCTGTATAATGTTTGTGAAGATTATTGTAGCCGACTTTCTCATCCAAGGGTCAAGGTCTAGGCTGGCCATTTTGAAACTGCGGCTCTGACTGGATCTTTCCTTTTGCAGCAAGCCGTGCATGGATTGCTCTTTCATTTGCAAGGGCCTCCTGTATATTGTTCCGAACTGAGTTGCAAAGATCATCAAGGGCTAGCATCGGAAATGGTTCCTCAATAAGAACACCCACCTGCAGAATTTGGAAAATGAACACAAGTGGCATCAGTATTAAATTTAGTTGGAAAATGGAATTGAAATTTACGGTAGTATAAGTAGTCAAGCAGAGGTAACACATCACAGAGTAGCAGATGCGGTTCTTCCAAATCTTCTGCCACTTTCGAGAATCCAGTTTATTAATTTTCGGGGGTATGAAAGACTACAGGACTAAATATTACATTAGAATTCCACAATTTGCTTCAAAGTTGGCTCCCATGTAAAAGCCGATGTTCTAGAATGAAACATACACGAATGAAGTTCTGATTAATAGTTTAATACTGAAAGTGCGATCCAGGATGTGTCTTTCTATGGTCTAATACAAGATTAAAAGACTCAGGCCAACGGAACTTTCAAGTTAAAAATCAGAATCCTTCTGCATCTTTCCTAATTTCATACTTACTAAACTAGATCTAACTTAAAAGTTTCATCAAAACCAATGTCGAACACCATTGCGCTCCCATTCTGTTTATACCAAGAATGACTTTCTTAACCGTATTAAAGAAACAAATATGACATATGCAGCAATAAAATGGGAAAATAGTATAAATGTTGGAAAGCAGTCAGAGAAAGGAACATACTTCTTCAATGCAGAACAAAGAAGCGGCACTGATGAAAGTAGCAGGAACCACAATCCAGTGGCAATCATCCCATAGTATGATAGGGAGAGTGAGATTCCATAGGACTAGAAACCTTGAGGTCAAGCGCGTATATGACAGAGGGATGGGAGTACCGATTAGCTGTTCACATACGCCAATTCCTTCATGGAAACAAGAGATCTTTGATTGCTGCATAATGATAAGGTAAGATACTGATTTAGTTTCTTCGTCGATAGGCCATGAATGTAGCTCCACAAAACTATTTCTAACGGAAAGTTGCAGATTGTTTACGAATGAAAATAATACTGTTTTACAGCTGCCAACTGTTTACAGTAAATTTATTCAAGAAACTATGTCAAGTAAATTTGATTGAACTTATGCACCAGAAGGATCATGAGAGGAAAAAAACATATCAAGTAGTAATCTGAGACTCTTGTTAATCAAGGAAGGGAAGGGATTACCAACATATTTCTCTGTGATTCCTCCAACTTTAGCAATTGGAGGCTCCGGGAGATGAACTGAATAATGCAGCCAGGTCGATGTTTTGAGTTCAAAACAACTAGCAGATCATCTACTTCAAGCAAATCTTGGAGGTCTCGTCCAATGTCTGAGCCATAAATGACATGACACTGCACTTCAAAGTTAACATATATCATATGATTCCGTTACCAATAACAATCTGATCAAATTACAGTTTCAAGAACAAAAAAAAAAAGAAAAGAAACAGCATCGTGTTTTCCTTCAGCTTGGAAAAATAAACAAAACAAAGGTAAGGCTATAACTCATGTTTACTGAGCATTTCTTTACCAATTACACATTCACATCGGGCCTTCAAATAATGTAATGGTTTCCGAAGTTCTAAAACATTGATCAATGTACTAATTGGAAAACACCTTCAAAGTTAGTACACTGGTTCTCTATTTCGGAAACCCAAGGACTCAATCATCTAGATATTTAGTTACATGATTTCGTTGAAATCTATATCTTCAAAACACAAAGCACGAGATTACTTTCAATAATCAATTTCTGACAAAAGTACATTTCAAACCCAAATGCCACAAACCTTCAGCGCAACAGGAAAGGCCATAATATACTGCAAGAGTGCCTTCTTGAGCTGTGCATCACCCGAATTCTCAACACTAGAAATGATCTGCCTCGCGAAATCATTAGTCCCTGCAATCACCTCAGTCCAAGCCTTCCTCCCTTCTTCAAATCTTGAATACGAAGCCTCTGTCCTGAACACCAGCAACAGCGCCAATGCCGGCGCTGTGAGCTGGTACGGCAAAGATGAGGACCTCAATAACGGGAAAAACCCCGGAAGCAAATCCAACGCAACTGCTGTATTATAGCTAGCAATCACCACAGCCACCAAAGTAAAAACAATCACCGGGGGTATCAAAGACAAGATGACTCTGGACGAAAGGCTGGAAAGCAAGTGGCGGAGGTGGCGGTAGGAGCTTCTGTGCTGCATCCATTTCTCATGGTCATAAAGTGTTCTGCGCTGTCTCATTCCACGCTCTTGCGTGCGGTCTGCCCAGTCAGGTATGATCCGTAACACATTGATTAGGGTTTCAATTGGAGAGGAAGACGGTGGTGCTGACGGGTTTGGAGTCGGGGATTGTGAGCAGAGGAGCTTGAAGTTTAGGGTTTTTGGTTTGGAGGGAAAGTTTGGAAATTGTAATGGTGAGAAAGTGTTGGAGGCGGAGAAGTTGGAAGAAAGTGAGATTTTGGGGGAGGATTTGATGGGGTTTGGGGATTGCGTCAGCATTGGAGGAGCTAGGGTTTAGAGGGAGAGGGAAGAAGGAAGGGGCATGTTAGGGTTTCACGGAGTGGGAGTGGTAGTTGGAGAGGGAGGAAAGGAGTGAATGGGTTGGTAAAACAACGGTTATGTGTGAAGGAGGTTTTTACACATGTTCATACGTTAGTTGGACTGAAAATGTGATGCTTTTAGAGCTGAAGTGGGGACGCTGGTGGGACCCAACAAGAGTGACAGGCTCATCTGCACCGTCTATTGGGAGGATGGGGTCCCATGCTGGATGACTAGGCTAAATTTTGTGTGACTCTGAAGGGTGCTCACTCAACTTCTCTGGAGGGAGCAATATATACATATAGGCCCTTTAATGAAAATGTTTAGTCGTGGAATTCACTACATATCGAATTTTAACGATCTAAACTATTTATTTTGTAAGACTTGATTCATAGATCATCCTTGCAAAAAAAATCAGTTCAATCCGAAACCATTTGTCTATTTAATCATCACGATGAAATTTAAGTGTTTTCTTATAACAAAATGTTCGTTAATTTCTTTGAACTCAATTAAATGTCTCAAAATATTTCCAATTTAACTAATATTTTGTAAGAATGATTTCTGAAATGCAACTAAAAAAAAAAAAAGTTCGCGTGGGCCCATCAAGACATGCAAAGCCTTTACCTGTATTCAGTGGATATATGTCATACATAATACCGATCATCTTAATTAAGCCTATAGGTTGCCCCTTCCCACTGAGTTCAGGCCGGAGTTTTGAGTAAAACTTTCCCCTTCCAAAAATAACCCCATATAAACTTAGCAAAACGGTAAAATTATCAGACCGCCGAAATTTCTATACATAGTTAACCGCGTATTACACTAAGTATGTTCCTTTGCACCAGTAGCGCCAAGCATCTCGATTTTGCTTTCCTGAGGTTGACTCTTTGATCCGAACATGAAGTCTTTCAAAGAACTTTCTGCAGACTCAATAGCTTTCTTAATCTGCCATCACAAACTGGTGCAATTAGACCTCAAAACAGTTATTATACAGTCAATGACAACTACTAATTACTATGACGAAATAACGAGGTATCTGAGTAGTTCATAACAGTCTAGACGGCATGGTACGTTACTAAAGTTGGGTAAAAGTTCTCTCTGCAAATGCCTTCCATGATGTGCAAAACATGATCAAGTTTGTATGCATATAAACATTAAACAGTTTTGGCAACCCTGAAAGCCTACAGGTTACTCACGATCTTTATCAAATATTCTGGCTGTTACTTCAAACTTTAGCCTCTTATTGATCTCCCCACAACCTCCCATCCTTCTGTGAATAAATCATTCACATTATATCGCGCCACTTTTGCTAAGAAGCAGTGACTATTTTCATGACACCACCAGTTTCTATCTCCAGAAAATTGGCCACTTATCCGTTTTAGCATCGAATAGTTCTTCTAATTGAAAACAAGTCATTCCTAACTGATAAATGCTGATACTCTACATTCACGGGGGAACAAAAAGTGCTTGATATTCTACGAGACAAAGCAATTCAAGAGCATTCCCAAATCACATTTTCTCCAGCTTTTTACAATACCAACTTCGTCATGAATAATTAAATCTAAATACCAAAACATTTGTAATTAGACAGCGGTAACTACACAAGCAGAAAACTACCCGAATTCTCACTCACGCTATCATTTTGTTAATGAAAAAAATCGATGCAAAGCGAAAACAAAATATACCCAATTAGTCCAATTACACAACCCACATTCATTCTCCAACTAGCAAGTTAGCAACTGTGAGTTATTATTTAAGTTGGGAGGGTTAAATGGGTCTATCTGTTCGATTTGGAGGTCGGATCCCCTCCCAGTGATCTAAACTATCTCCCATCCATATCCGAAGAGTGATCCTATCAGCAACAGCAAATCCATCAACCCGAAATCGAAAGCTCCCCAAAATTTGTGAACTAAAATTGCACATCCGAGAAATTAAGTTGGAACCCAAAGATTAAAATTTCATTTTCTTCCTACCCTTTTCACAACAAGATCAAAGTTTGATTTTGCGGGAAGAAAAAGGAACTTACAGGGTCGAGAGCGTTGGGCTCGGAGCCGTAACCAGCAGTCAAGAGAAAATAGGAAGCAGTGACAGTGGCCACCATGGTCGTCCGTCCTCCTCACCAGCCTTTCGGTTTTTGAGTTCATCGTGATCCTTTTGCTTTTGCTTTCGTTTGGATTCTCTGGAACGAAAAGGGTTTAAGATGGAGATTTTTGAGAGTTGATTTTAGAGAAAGACAGGGTTTTTCATTTTTGGGAGGCGAAGAAAGGATTTTGGAGGAAAACGGTTTTCATTATTTATATCTACATTTGCCTTAAATGTAGCAACGATCCGGCATTTTACCTCTAGTTTCGTTTTGATATCTAAATTCGCATATTAGTTTTTTTAGCCTTTGATTTTAACAATGTATTGTCACCATTAGTTTTTTTTTTTCCACCAACGCTGTCTACTTTCCCATTAAATTTGATGATATATTACGAACTTCAACTTAAAATTTCCTAATATATTCTTAAATTTAATGTGAAAAAGACGGCATTCAAAGGCCAATAGTCTAATACATTGTAAAGTTCGAGAACTAAAGAAACTAACATGTGAATTTAGGAACTAAAATTAAACTAGGATAAGGTTCAGAAATCATTGCTACAATTAAGCATTAAATAATAGGAAAACTAACGAAAAATCATAAAAAACTTTAGTTTTAATGAAAAATGGCAAATAAAGGTGTAGTGAATAGTATCAATGAAAGGTAAAAATGTGGTTTTTCGTTAAAAGTGAACAGTATCATTCATGAGTGTTTCTTTATAACTCCCTTAAATAAATTAGACTTTTTTTTTTTAGGTATGAAAAGACCATTATACTCTTAAATTTGTCGGAAAAGAAGACATATTAGACAAAAAGACCACTCACGTAATGCAAAGTAAAGTTGGAGAACAGGAGAAACTAATATGAGAGTTTAGAGACGAAACTAAACATGAGGTAACATTTGATACATCACACTCTTTACCTCTTTTATTCTTATTTTTAGTTTTTTTTACTTTTGTCTTAATTTCCTTTGATAATTCATTTTGCTAAAATAACTTTTTTTTTTTGTTTTTAACACGATAGGGTTTTTTAAGATGAGACTCTTGATAAAAACTTTGCCATAAATTTGAAGAGAAAAACTTATCCCCACACCAAAACATACATAGTTTTTATTAGATAAAATATGTTTTCATTTCATTAGAAAATAATCTTACACTTTGAGTATTTATATACAAGTATATTGTAACCTCTAGACAAATGGAAAGTAACTATCAAACAAAAATCTTAACCACTAAGTAATATCTCTAGATAGTGTAGTTACAATTTTATCCTTTATATCCCCCCCCCCCCCCCCCCCAAACGAAGCTGAGGTACTCGAAGCTGAAGTTTGTCATAGAGATACAAAAACCTGGACTTGGAAAGAGATTTGGTACAGATGTCTGCCACCTGATCTTGAGTGCAAATGAAATTCATAGAAATCTGCTTGGCCAAAACTTTTTCCCTAATGTAGTGATAGTCGATTTCCACATGCTTGGTCCGAGCATGAAAAACGGGATTCTTAGCGAGAGATATAGCAGAAATGTTATCACACCATAGTTGAGGAGAGTTAGGCAAGGAATAACCAATGTCAACAAGCAATTTACAAATCCAGGTAAGTTCAGAAGCAATGTTTGCAAGTGATCTGTACTCGGCCTCAATGGAAGAGCGAGCGACTGTTGGTTGCTTCTTAGCACTCCAACTAATTAAGGAGTTGCCCAGAAAAACACAATAACCTCCAGTGGATCTTCTGTCAAGGGCACAATCGGCCCAATTAGCATTAGAAAACGCAGTGATAGTTGGAGGAGTAGAACACTCGAAGAACCATAAACCAAGATTGATGGAACCCTTAAGATACCTGAGAATGCGCTTAACATCCTGAAAATGAGAAATCCTGGGGCTATGCATGAATTGGCAGACAAGGTTAACTGCAAAACTAAGATCTGGTCGTGTCCAGGTAAGGTACTGAAGAGCACCAACTAAAGAACGATACTCACTTACATTATCAAGTAAGGGAGACTCATGATCAAGTGTAAAAGTGCTAAGGGGTGTGCTGCATGGTTTAACCCCGGCCATATTTGCTTTGGATAGCAAATCCAATATATACTTGGTCTGAGATATAAAGATACTTGAAGAAGATCGTTTGACTTCAATGCCAAGAAAGTAATGTAGAGCTCCAAGATCTTTGATAAGAAATAAAGAACTGAGCTGTTGGATCACTTGTTTACATGCTCCAGCATTAAGACTAGTGACCAAAATGTCATTCACATAGATGAGAATGAAAACCAAATCAGGAGCCTTTTTAATAAACAGAGAATGATCATTGGGAGATCCTACAAAACCAAGAGAGTGAAGAGCCCCACAGAGCTTCTCATACCAAGCTCGCGGAGCTTGTTTTAAACCATACAATGATTTGTGCAAGTGACACACATGAGAGGGCTTAGTAGAATCTTCAAAACCAGGAGGTTGGTGTATGAACACTGATTCAGATAGGCTGCCATGTAAAAATGCGTTACAAACATCAAGTTGGTTTAAGAACCAATCATATTGAGCTGCAAGAGTAAGGAGAAGCCGAATAGTCACTGGTTTGGCAATAGGAGTAAATGTTTCTGTATAGTCAATACCTTCCTGTTGGTTCAAACCCTTTGCAACTAACCGAGCTTTATACCTGTCGACAGTACCATTAGGTTTCCTTTTAATATGAAACACCCATTTGCATCCTACAACATTTTGTGAAGAAGATTTAGGAACAAGGGACTAGGTTCCAGTAGTGAGAAGTGCAGTGACTTCTTCCTGCATTGCTTGGCGCCAATGAAGATACTTTGAAGCTTGAAGATAGGTTGTAGGTAGATAATTCACTGAAAGATGAGAAGGTAAGGGTTGTTTAGTAGCAGTGAGGGTTTTAGGCTTGAAAATTCCAGATTTGGACCTTGTTTGCCTTGAGTGAGTGTTAATGGGTTGGGTGGGGTTGGTGGTTATAGGTTTTGAAACTGCTACGGGAGGGATGGAAGGGACAGAGTGTAAGGATGAAGGGGAAGGTAAAGGGGAAGTTGAAAGTTGTAGTGGAGAAGTGGTAGGTGAAGAATGAAAAGTAAAAGTTAAAGTGGAAGGAATGGAGGATACGGAGCTAGAAGGTAAATTTGTGGTAGGTGTGTGAGGCAATATATGATGAAAAGGAAAGCTAGATTCATTAAACAAAACATGTCGGGAAATGTATAGTCTTTTGGTGGCAATATCAAGACACCGGTACCCCTTGTGATTCAAGCTATAGCCAAGAAAGACACAAGCCTTGCTTTTTGGATCCAACTTGGAGGATGTATAAGGCTTTAACCAAGGGAAACAAGCACATACAAATACTATCAAAAAATCTTAATTAGGTGGTCGATGAAACAGTGATTCCCAATGAGATGATCTAGAAACTGTAGGTAATCGATTTATGAGATATGTTTGTACCATACTTGATCAATTCCGAAACTACTAAGCACCGGTCAACAGTATACCGTCAAGGACCCACAAGACTTTTCCTCCAACTAGGAGGCCAATCACAACGCGACACATGTCGGTATCAGAGGCCAATCACAGTGCAACACGTGTCGATATCAGAGGCCAATCACAACACGACACGTGTCAATGTTAGAACAAAGCTAGAAACTCTCTTCTATAAAAGGGGATCATTTTCCCACAATAACCCCTAATGTCATTTATACTAAACTATTCACTAGAACTCACTAAAAGAGAGCTTGAACCTCTGTATTTGTGTAAACCCTTCACAACTAATGAGAACTCCTCTACTCCGTGGACGTAGCCAATCTGGGTGAACCACGTACATCTTGTGTTGTTTGCTTCCCTGTCTCTATTCATTTACATATTTATCCACACTAATGACCAGAGCAACCTAGCGAAGGTCACAAACTTGACACTTTCCATTGTACCAAAGTCCTCGCCGATTTTGTGCATCAACATTTGGCGCCGTATGTGGGAATTGCACTTATTCCTACTCTCTCCAGCTTTGTCAAGCTGGTTTCCACCATTCGCACACTTTCTTTCAACCAGGCACCCCTCTCCAATATGGGGAGTGAAGGGAGCCACAACATGCAGAACGACATCTCCCTCGCACTTAGTGCAAAGTAACGAAATAAGGAACGAAAGAGGTTTGCTTTTCAGGCTAAAGTCGATGAGCTAGAGGCTCAGAACAACAAGATAGCGATAAAGAATGAGATCCTCCAGGAGCAGTATGAGAAGCTCTTCGGGATGCTCTATGAAGCTAGGCATACTCAAACACACGAACTCATCGCCCTCGGGGAAGTCAACCACCACCTAGGTGCCCCCCAACACGGGGGAGCACCTGCCTTCAACATGGATATCCTTAATGGAGAGCGAGTTACTCATCAAGGTGTTGATCAACATGAGACCTCTCTTGACCCAGCTGCTTCGACCCAAAGCAGGAGAAGTGAAGGAAGACACCTTTTTGCAGAAGGAGTAGAATGATCAAAAGCCGTTTATCACGACTGTCGGGACTTCCTGAGGCAACGTCGAGAGAACCCCATCCACATAAGCTCGAAGGTCAATGATCCAAGGGTTTCTGAAAGGTTCAGTTCTCTCCAATGCCCTAAGCCAATTGCCAATCTAGGGAATGAGCGACATGTCCTAGAGGAATATGAAGGTACGGGGGACTCGGGGGCGTTTCGACAGGCTCGCCCTGGAAGTCAGTACGGTGAGTCCAAAGAAAAATCCCATGCCCTTGACCAAGCTTTCTTACTTCCAAGAGGAGATGGAGATTTACGGAAGAATGATCTAGCAGTACCTGACTCCACTCAGGACCCCCTTGTCCTACAACTCCTTGAGGAAGTAAACAAGTTGAAGGCCGAACGTCAGGCCGAAATACCTGACTGGAACCAACCTAGGCCTGGCCTTCTTACAAGGAGGATCCTCGACACCCCCTCCAAGCAAAGACAAAGCAAAAGCTTAACTTACAACTCTATACTGGAAGGGAGGACCCGATTGAACACCTTAACCTCTTTGAGTCCACCATGGCATACCAGATGCACACTGACGAAAAACGATGTATTCTCTTCCCCTTTACCCTTTCTGGTGGAGCTCTGAATTGGTATTGCCGTCTTTCACCTGAGACAGTAGACTCATTTGAGGAATCGAGGAAACTATTTTTCTCTCAACACATCTTCCAGACAGATCGCTTGCATTTCGCAGATGACTTGTACACTATTCGCCAGAAGCTGGATGAGTCAATACGAAAGTATGCCGGCCGCTTCAGCCATGAGTATTCTCGCTGTGCTGAGGCAGATGACAAGACCACCCTTAAAACCTTCACGGCAGGCCTACGTGACTGTTTCTTCAAGTACATGATCTATGCTAACACTTGGAAGACTTACTCTGAGGTAATGGCACATGCTTATAACCATGCCTCCGCCGAGGCAAGGACATATCAAGGGAAACTCCCTACAGCCATCCCTTATCAGCAAATGGGGAGTGGAAGCCAAATCCAACTGAATGAGAAGACCTCAACCTTCCAAATAGCAGCGACGCTTCCCCCTGCCCTACCTAATACCTCGCCAAGTCAACAGGCGTATCATTCTCAGGGCAAGAAGAAAAACTTCCATCTTCACCAGTCTCATTTTAATAAAAAGAGTAAGGGGCACTATCGCGATAACCAAAGGTATCACCACGATCATACTCGCCCCCAGGTAGTCAATGCAGTGGGCCAAACACGTGTCAAGAATGGTCCTACCCCGAGGTATGTGACATACACACCGTTGAACGTCACATGCACGACCATTTACCCCAATATAGCTCACTTGATACCAAAGCCAAGGCCGAGGGAGCCAGATTTCAAGTCCATGAAGAACACAGGCATGTTTTGTGGTTACCACGAGTATAATGGCCATGACGACGAGAAATGTATCACCCTCCGTGATCATATTGAAGCTTTGGCACGTTAAGGAAAAATTGACCAGTTCCTCATTCACCCCCTAAGGGATAACCGCAACCAAACGCTAAGTGAATGTGATATATTCCATAAGCGGTGGCACACCCATATCTGAATCTTCCAACAGGGCCATGAAAAACAATGAACGAACGTTGAAGCCTGGCCACCAAGTGTTTCACGTGGAAGACATCAGGGGAGGCAAGTATTAAAAGCCTAATTGGGATCCAATATGTTTCTACCCTGAGGAAGAAAGAGGTATCATCTATCCTCACAACGATCCACTGATTGTGGAGGCTCACATAGCCAACTTTGATGTACGACGAATCCTGGTAGACACGGGGGCGTCGGTCAATATCATGTTTGCTGAAGCTTTTAAAACACTTAATGTAGCTGAACACTTGCTCGATCACTCGGTTTCTTCTCTGATAAGCTTCTCTGGTGATGCCATGCAACCTTTAGAGAGCGTACATTTACCCTTCACCATCGGTACAGGCCCGTACACAGCCACCATCACCATTAACTTCTTAGTGGTTGATTGCCCAACGACATACAATGTCATCTTTGGGCGCACATGCATTAATGATCTCAAGGCCATGGTATCCACACATATGTTGTTGATAAAATTTCCAACCCCCTATGACAATGGTTACATCAGAGGAGATCAACTTAGTGCACGATCATGTTACAACACTTCAGTCAAGCAACAACACTTGCATGTACCCAAAGAAACACTTTCTATACATGACCAAGCTATCAAAACCAGCTCGGACAAAGCCAACTTGAATATTCACGGTGGTAACAATCAACTCGACGATCCTCAAGATGACTTTTTCAACCAATAAGCACAACCTGCTGAAGAGTTGGAGAATGTCTCCATCTCAAAAGATTATCCAGATCGCATAGTGAAGATTGGCACCATTTTGTCACCACCTATTCGGTTGACATTGATCTCTTTTTTGCAAGAGAACACTGAAGTCTTCGCCTGGTCATACGAGGACATGCCAGATATCTCTCCCGATATCATCTGTCATCGCTTGAGTATTGATCCCACAACCAAGCCGGTGAGACAGAAGCAAAAATCTTATGATGCTGAACGATATGAAGCAATGAAGGCAGAAGTTGAAAAACTCAAAAGCATAGGCTTCATCCGTGAAGTCAATTATCCAACGTGGGTAGCAAATGTGGCCCTTGTTAAGAAAAATCCGACCAAGGAAAGTCTCTTGCTTCAAAAGATCTTGTGGAGAATGTGTGTCGACTACACCGACTTAAACAAAGGATGCCCGAATGATAGTTTTCCCCTTTCTCTCATTGATAGACTTGTAAACTCTACAGCAGGGTGTGAACTCTTGAGCTTTATGGATGCTTACTTAGGGTACAATCAAATCCTCATGAACCCTTCGGACCAAGAACACACGGTCTTCATCACTGATAGAGGACTATATTGCTATAAAGTCATGCCATTCGGCCTAAAGAATACAGGGGCGACTTATCAAAGATTAGTCAATTCAATGTTCGCTGAACAAATTGGGAAAATCATGGAAGCTTATGTTGATGATATGTTAGTCAAAAGCAAACATACTGACCAACACATTGCCAACTTGTTTGAAACCTTCTTCATCCTGAAGAAGTATTGAATGAGGTTGAACCCCAACAAATGCGTTTTCGGTATGGGCTCTGGAAAATTCTTGGGCTTCATGATTAGCCAACAAGGCATTGAAGCTAACCCTGAGCAAATCAAAGCAATCATGGACATGAAAGAACCACTAACCTCAAAAGACATCCAGAGCCTTACTGGCAAGGTGGCAGCCTTGACCAGGTTCATCTCTAAGGCCACAGACAAATGCGCTCCTTTTTTCAAAGCACTTAAGGGAAGTAAAATGTACATTACGTGGACCGATGAATGTGCTAAAGCATTTAAGAACCTCAAGGAGTACATGAGTAAAGCCCTTCTGCTTTCCAAACCTGAAGTTGGCGACACCCTAATTGTCTATCTATCTGTCTCAGCTTCAGCAGTTAGTTTCGTCCTCATTCGTAGGGATGGTAGTATCGAACGACCTGTCTACTATGCTAACAAGGCTCTACAAGATGCGGAGACACGTTACTCCAACATTGAGAAATTAGCTCTAGCATTAGTCATGTCTACTCATAAACTTTGCCCCTACTTCCAAGCACACTCCATCATTGTGCTTACCAATCACCCCCTTCGACAAATACTTCAGAGTCCTGACACTTCAGGGCGAATGATCAAATGAGCCATAGCACTGGGAGAGTTTGACATCTTCTACCACTCAAAGCTAGCTGAAAAGGGCCAAGCAGTTGCAGATTTCATTACCGAATTCACTTATCCCGTTGACATTTCTCCTACACCTGAGGCAGCGGTTTCATCACCCTTGAAAACCCGGAAGGTAGAACTAACACTCCCAGCATAGACTCTATATGTTGATGGCTCATCCAACCAACAGGGTTGTGGAGCAGGACTAGTCCTGACTACCCACGACAAAGTGGCAATAGAGTATGCTCTTCGCTTCAAATTCAAGGCGTCAAACAATGAAGCCGAGTATGAAACCCTTTTAGCAGGCTTACGTTTGGCTAAACACATTGGAGTTAAACAAATTAATATCTTTAGTAACTCCCAACTGGTGGTTAACCAGGTCACGAACAACTTTGACGCTAAGGATAACTCCATAGCAGCGTATCTTGCGCAAACACAGCTTTTGCTTAAGCACTTCCACTACCAGATCACCTAAGTCCCTCGAGCGGCCAACAGTCATGTAGACGCTTTGGCTCGCCTCGCCTCAGCAGTGGAAGGCAAGATTGGGAGAAAAATTCATGTTGAATTATTGGTAACACCAAGCACCATGGTCACAGAAGTGTGCAACTTGCAACAGGGGGATAACTGGATCACCCCAATTTATAAATTTCTTGTTCATGCTACTCTCCCAAATGATAAAGTTCAAGCTAAACAAATTCGATACAAGTCTACCCGCTACCTGATTATTAATGACCAACTCTACAAGCGAGGTTTTAACCTACCATACTTACGGTGCCTCACTCCTGTGGAAGCGGAAATTGTCCTTCAAGAAATACATGAAGGAGTCTGCGGAGATCATGCTGGATCTCGATCCCTAGCACACAAGGCTTTTCGCCAAGGATATTACTGGCCAACACTCCACCAAGATGCCATCAGAATATCCCGTTCATGTGATAAGTGTCAACGCTACGTAACTATTCATCACTCCCCTCCCGAGCCTCTTACTCCTATGATCAGCCCTTGGCCTTTCGCCCAATAGAGACTTGATTTGATCGGCCCAATGCCTGCAAGAAAGGGCAAGGTCCTCTATGCAATCGTTGCAGTTGACTACTTCACAAAGTGGGATCCCTTCATACATAGCAAAACATTCATAAGCATCACTCATGTCAATCAACATAAACATCATACATTCCAACACATTCATACATAAACATCATACATTCCAACACATCCATACATAAGCCAATTGTGCTTCGAAAGGGTTCAACATACTTTGTGTCATTCGACACTTGCTACAATATGCCTTGACACCTTGCCCTTATTCTCACCAACCAAGTGATGAAATGTGAAGAAAGAACTCATCTTCATGCCACCAACGAGGTGATGAAATGTACAACCTGTACTCTCCTTCATGCCACCAACCAGGTGATAAAACGTACAACCTGTACTTTAATATCATTTGGCAACTTGCCACTCATGCCACCAACCAAGTGAAGAAGGAACTCATCTTCGTGCCACCAACCTGGTGATGAAATGTGATGAAAGATGATAAAGGAACTCACATTCGTACCACTAACCAAGTGATGAAAGTAACTCACCATTCATTCCACCAACCAGAAGACGAGTGGTACAACTTGTACATGTGAACTTCTAGCATTCACAAATAATCAAAAACTCTCAAGCTTTACAACTCAACTAGGGGAGCACTTATGCCTAACAAGAGTTATAGTCACCAACAAAGTCTTATTGCAAGCCAACAACGGCTTTAGTGCATGGTATACGAAGATCAAGCTCTTCAGCCTTCTTACATCTGCTTCAGACATTTCTCCTCTGTAACAATGCAAACACTACAACTCGTAAAAAGCTTCACACACTCTTGATCAAGACTGTTCGAAGCAAATTCAATTTATATGGTTCATCCAAACCTTCGACTACTACAAGGTGTGGCTTGCATCACAATCTCTTGCTCAACAGTGTGGAAGCAAACTTTGTATATGTTGTCTCTCTTCCACAAAATTTGTATATGTTGTCTCTCCCACATTTTCAAATTTCTAATTTTTCCAAAAAAAAAAAAAAGAAAAAGAAAAAGAAAAAGAAATTGGGAAATTCAACTACTTCAACAAATTGAGGGTAACTACAACTCTCAAAAGCTTCACACACTCTTGATCAAGATAGTGTGAAGCAAAACCAACTTATGGTGCCAACAAAAGCTTTAACAAGTGACGGGCAACAACAAATGTCAAAAGCCTCACACACTCTTGATCAAGATAGTGAGAAGCAAAATCAATTTATGGTGCCAACAAAAGCTTCAACAAGTGAAGGGCAACAACAATTCTCAAAACCTTCACACACTCTTGATCAAGATGTGTGAAGCAAAACCAACTTATGGTGCCAACAAAAGCTTCAACAAGTGAAGGGCAACAACAAATGTCAAAAGCCTCACATGCTCTTCATCAAGATAGTGTAAAGCAAAATCAATTTATGGTGCCAACAAAAGCTTCAACAAGTGAAGGGAAACAACAATTCTTAAAAGCTTCACACACTCTTGATCAAGGTAGTGTGAAGCAAAACCAACTTATGGTGCCAACAAAAGCTTCAACAAGTGAAGGGCAACAACAAATGTCAAAAGCCTCACACACTTTTGATCAAGATAGTGTGAAGCAAAACCAACTTATAGTGCCAACAAAAGCTTCAACAAATGAAAGGCAACAACAAATCTCAAAAGCTTCACACACTCTTGATCAAGATAGTATGAAGCAAAACCAATTTATGGTGACTAACACAAAAGTTTCACCTACAAAGGTTCAACTCTCAACTACAAAGCTTCAACACAAAAGCTTCAACACCAAAGTTTCACCTACAAAGCTTCAACTCTCAACACCAAAGCTTCAACACAAAAGCTTCAACACCAAAACTTCACCTACAAATATTCAACTCTCAACTATAAAGTTTCAACAACAAAGCTTTAACATCAAACAAAGCTTCATTAATGGAGAGCAACTACAATTCTCAAAAGCTTCACACACTCTTGATCAAGATAGTGTAAAGCAAAAGAGCTTCAACAAATGAAGGGCAACAACAAATGTCAAAAGCCTCACACACTCTTGATCAAGATAGTGTGAAGCAAAACCAATTTATGGTGACTAACACAAAAGCTTCACCTACAAAGCTTCAACATCAAACAAAGCTTCATTAATGGAGAGCAACTACAATTTTCAAAAGCTTCACACACTCTTGATCAAGATAGTGTGAAGCAAAATCAATTTATGGTGCCCAACAAAGCTTCAACATAAAAGCTTCACCTACAAAGCTTCAATACAAAAGCTTCACCTACAAAGCTTCAACACAAAAACTTCACCTACAAAGCTTCAACACAAAAGCTTCAACACCAAAGCTTCACCTATAAGCCTCAACACAAAAGCTTCACCTACAAAAGCTTCACACACTCTTAATCAAGATAGTGTGAAGCAAAATCAAGTTATGGTGCCCAACAAAACTTCAATACAAAAGCTTCAACACAAAAGCTTCATCTACAAAACTTTAACACAAAAGCTTCACCTACAAAGCTTCAACACAAAAGCTTCGCCCATTAAAAAAAAAAAAAAAAAAAAAGAAATGAGCCTAGGCCTCCCCTTCTTTGAGCCTAACAACTTTCATACCAAATATATATGAAGGAGGAGTTTTGGGCAACCACTTAGAAAGGAAAATGGTGAAGTTTTATTTGGAAAATTGCCTACTAGCAAGAGACCTCCCTCGTCAACTCTCTCGACCGGAGATTTGGGGGACTCCTACCATATACCACTACACTTTGGTACTCAGAAATTTCACGACTACTTAGTGCCTTGGATTTTTCAAGTCCCCAACCGAGAAGTTTTCCTCACTCAAGAAATTAAGGGAGCACTACTTCAACCTACAGGGTCCACCCACGAAGTTTCAACATGCAAACTTCAACAAAATAAAAAATTCAAAGAACTTAGTGAATGATACCGTAGTGTATTTAACACAACACGTTGAATGAAGTAAAGCTTATTTATTGATATCTTCGATAAATTACAAATACGTGCATACACATGAATCAAAACAAACAAACAGGAGGGCGCCTTCACAAAGGCTGCTTAGGAGAAGTCTCAACACTCGGCAAAGCCCCAAAAATAGGAGGCACCGGAGGGTGATTATTTGGAGCCTTAGTACTGGGCAGAACCCCAAAAAGAGGAGGCACCAGAGGTTGATCATTTGGAGCTTTAGTATGTGGTACAGTCCTAGAGGACGAAGGCAATAAATGCCTTTCGAACAAACTTACAAACCTCTGATGATCATTTAAAATCTGACTCTCGGATTCCTGTAACTGGTCAAGCTTTCTCTTCATGGTTGTAGCATAGCTATATGCGAGCATGTGCAACTGTCTATTCTCGTGCTTAAGCCTTCTGATCTCCTGTTTGAGACTTATTACTTCAGCCGCCAATGATTCAACTTGGCGGGTTCGAGCAAATAGGCGTTGGGCCATATTAGACACTGAACCTGCACACTGAACACTGAAAGCCAAAGAATCCTTAACAACCAACTCATCGGATCGTTTGGAAAGTAGTCTGTTGTCTTTGGGAGTGAGAAGATTCTTAGCCACCACCGCAGTGGTCATATCATTCTTCATCACAGAGTCCCCAATAGTAAGGGAACGAATAGGAGATAAGAAGGATGGGCGCCACATGTTATCCTGAGGAGACATGGCTACCTCTCCTACAACATTCAAATCCAAACGACGGTCGGATGGGCCAGACATTTTCAGAAAAGATGAAGAAAAAATGAGTTACAGTAAGTTTTAGAAGTACGAAAATAAGCGAAAAATTCCTACAAGCAATAACTTTCTAAACGTACTCCTTGAACTTAATTGGTGCTCCTATAAAAGAAAGAGCCAGATCTTCAACAGGGCTACTTGTTCAAAAATCGAAGAGGCACCACGCTCCGAATTTCGAGAAGCGGATTTCCTGAATTAAAATTTATTAGCAATCTTCACACGCGACATCAGTTCCTCGGATACTAAGGACAACTTTGCCAAAGAACTCTGACAAAGTTAAGACAAGTAAATGTTGAAGGCCCAGTTACCATACTATTACCCACAAGGATAAAAGAATAGCACCACTGCTTGATTATTGGAAAATCCTTATGTGTGTCAACCTCTGTGCTCATTGGCAAAGCAGACTTGCAAAAATACCCAACCTTTCTTCATATCTGAGAAAACACTCCCAACAAGATTGCTTGCCCAGAAATCGAAGAGGCACCGCTCTCCGAATCTCGAGAACCATATCCCCAACAAGATTGCCTGCTCAGAAATCGAAGAGGCACCGCTCCCCGAACTTTGAGAAGTCGGATTTCATTGGATAAAATTTGTCCACAATCCTCACACGCAACATCAGCTTTTTGGATACCACAGGCCACTTTTTCAAAGTGCTGTGACAAAGTTAAAACATGTGAACCTTGCAGCGACCACTACATTGTTTGACCGAGAAGGGTAAAGGAACAGCATTACCACTCGTTGTTGGGATAATTCCTATATATGTCGACCTCAATCCTCCACAGCCAGGCAGACCTGCTAAATAAAAAAAAAATGCTGAACCCTTCCTCACATCTGAAATGGTACTCCCAATCTAGCCTCTCAAAATACTCTATTTTCTTCTCCTTCGATAATACCCATGCCAACCAGCCACATCAGAGCAAGAATATCTCATATCATCAGGGTTGAAAGCAAGAATATCCCATATCATGCTTTTTCCCTGTCTTTTCCTTTGCCCTTGCTCTTACCTGCAGGACAAGGAGTAATAATGCAATCAGTCGGAACCTGAAATCAAACTTCCGATCTAGAACTGATTGCCCGGAACCTTTGCCTAGTTGCTTGCCTAGCATTGCTCTCGAGTACTCATCCTCAACTGTTGTCAAGGTTATGAATTCCTTCGGCAAATACCTCAAAACAGTTGGTACGATATTGGCTCTTTACACTAAAGTTGCCAAGCATGGATGAGTCATTGAGAAGTAGTGCTCTGAATGACCATTTAAATGCAAAGGTTGCGCACCATTTCTGCTATACAAAAGATTGAAACAGAAGGTTGAACGGCGAGCTAGAACAGATCACTACAGCACGACACCCTTCTTGTGGAACTGCACAATCCAGACGGAAGAATCTAAGTCAAATCCAAGCTCGGCATCATTGCTCTAATTGAAGAGATCGAGAAGCCTTAACAGCCTTTTGCTAGCACCGTCATCGAAGAACAAAGCTTCGCTATTCCACATTTATTACTTAGTCAAACAGCAAAAGTATCCCAATATCATCAGGATCGAACATACTCTAGGTCTAACGGATTTGTTTTGACCTCAAATTCTGGAGTCGGCTCGCTCATTTGGAGGAAACCAGAAAACCCTCCAGCCCAATTCAAGAATACACCTGTGGAAGGTCAAGTACAACAAAGCACGTGCTGATTCATCTATCTTCTCCAAAAACAAGAGTACCTCATATCATCTCTTCTCCCTGTTTTTTTTCTCTTTATCCTTATTGCTGAATGAGAGACAGGGATAATGAGTACAATTAGCCGGAACCCAAGATCAACCTACCGATATGAGACTGATTGCTTGGAACCCTGATTACTTACCTTGTCTGTCACCTCCTTCGGCAGATCTCCTCGCTTAAAGACTTGGGGGACTCCTACTATATGGTTTGTATCACACTTGACCAAACCCGAAACTACAAGTAAGCTTCAAATGAAAATGATACATTACTTTATGCGTCAACGCCAACTAAAGATACCACTCCTGGATGAAGGAAAAGTACTTCCAAGAGAAGATGCCACATCTACTTACAAGACAGAGTAGGCAAGTGAAGGCGACACCGCACTTCGGTACTTGGAAGTTTCGTGATTACTCAATGGCTTGGATCTTGCAAGTCCCCAACCGAGGAGCTTCCCTCACTCGGGAACTTAGGGGAGCACTATTTGTACCATACTTAACCAATCCCGAAACTACTAAGCACCGGTCAACAGTATACCGTCAAGGACCTACAAGACTTTTCCTCCAACTAGGAGGCCAATCACAACATGACACATGTCGATATCAGAGGCCAATCATAGTGCAACACGTGTCGATATCAGAGACCAATCACAACACGACACGTGTCAATGTCAGAACAAAGCTAGAAACTCTCTTCTATAAAAGGGGATCATTCTCCCACAATAACCCTTAATGTCATTTGTACTAAACTATTCACTAGAACTCACTAAAAGAGAGCTTGAACTTATGTATTTGTGTAAACCCTTCACAACTAATGAGAACTCCTCTACTCCATGGACGTAGCCAATCTGGGTGAACCACGTACATCTTGTGTTGTTTGCTTCCCTGTCTCTATTCATTTACATACTTATCCACACTAATGACCAGAGCAACCTAGCGAAGGTCACAAACTTGACACTTTCCGTTGTACCAAAGTCCTCGCCAATGTTGTGCATCAACAAGATAGATTGCAGTGCAAAGGCCTCAACCCAGTAAATGTGAGGAACTTTAGAAGCTGCCAAAAGAGTTCAAGCAGTCTCCACTAAATGGCGATGCTTGTGTTCTACACACCCATTTTGTTCAGGGGTGTGTGGACTGGTAAGTTGGTGCTGAATGCCGTGTTGAGCCAAGAAAGTTGAGAAAGAAATACTCAAGAATTCATCACCAGAGTCAGACCTGAAGGTAATAATCTTTGTGCACAAAGCATTTTCAACCATAGATTTGTATTGAATAAAAGTGGACAGTACATCAGACTTGTATTTCAATAGATAGAACAGGCAATATCTTGTATAGTCATCCACAAAAATGACATAGTACTTGAAACCTTGATAAGATGTGATAGGTGAGGGGCCTCAAACATTAGTATGAATGAATTCTAAAGGCTTGCTAGTTGTAGAAATAGTAGATACAAAAGGAAGTCGAGAGCATTTGCCTAACGCACAATCTGAGCAGAAAAACTTAGCAGCATTAGGTAAAATTGAAATACAAGATTGAGATATTAGTTTATTGATAATCTTCACAGAGGGGTGACCCAATCTACTGTGACAGAGATCTAATGAGGCTTTCACAGAGGTTGTAAGAGCTTTAGGAGAACCAGTTGGTGATGATGAGAAAAGAAATCGATAGAAACCATGTTAAACAGGTCCTTTAAAATGCATCTTCCCCGAAGGAAGATCCTTCACAGTGAAGTAAGAAGGATGAAGATGCAATGAGCAATGATTGTCAATCAGAAACTGATTTGCAGATAAAAGATTGTGTTTTAAATCAGGAACATATAAGACTTTATTTAGATTAAACACACTATTGGGAGTATGCAAAACAGTAGAATCAGATGAGTGATGGGCAAACCTTTGCCATCACCAATGTACACTTGTTCAGGACCAGTGTAGGCTTCAGGGTTTTGTAGATTAGCATAAGAATTGGTCATGTGTGAGGTGGCTCCAGAGTCCACAATCCAAGTAGGAGTGGAGGAAGATGAGTTTGCCACCATTGCTGAATAAGAAGATTTCCCACCATAGGCCGGATTCATGTGATGGGGACAATCACAAGCTTCATGATCAAACTGATGACAGATTTGACAAGAGTTCTTCATGTTGTAAGAGAAAGTATTTCGACCTCCACGATTAGAACGCTGATTATTATTGTTGAAGCAATTGAAATTACTTGGCCTCTGATTGTTAAAAAATCTGGGAGAGCCACGATTATGATTACGATCTAGTCCACGACCTTGATGAGGAAAGGTAGAAGACTGAGCAACAAATGCCTGAGAGTTAGGATTTGATGTAGGAAGTGGAAGAATACCAGCAGAGGTTTGTAAAGCCTGAAACGATGATAAAGCAAATCCACTTTTCTTGCGATTGGCTAACTGTATCTCTTTGCTAAAAAGCAGACCATGTAATTCATCAATTGTGGTGGATCGAAGGCGAAATTGAATAGCATCAACAAACGAATCATACTCAGGAGGAAGACCATGAAGAGCGATCGAGATCAAATCAGAGTCTTCAATCGGAGAACCAACACTAGCAAGGGCATCAGCAATAGCCTCAATTTGCTCAAGATAATGAGCAGCAGTGGATTCACCTTTGGTAGGATTATGAAGGCGAGATCGAAGCTCATGAATTTGAGATTGAGAAGCCGTGGCAAGTCTTGATTCCAATTTCGCCCAAAGTTCACGAGCCAAATTCACACTGACAATATAAGGAATGAGAGATTTAGAGAACGTAGAGTTGATCCAAATGAGAATATTTTGATCATTCTCATACCCAGAAACATAAGTAGGATTGAGGATGCAATTGCCTAAAGAATCGAGAGTGAACTGAGGCGGTGCCGCCATGGATCCATCAATGAGACCAGTCAAATTATATCGGCGAAAAATTGGAGCAAAGAGAGCACTCTTGGTCAAGTAATTTGTGGTGGTGAGCTTGATTGCCACTATGGATCCAATGTTTTGGATCGTAATAAAGGAAGAAACAGAAGAATTAGGGTTTGAAGGTGCAGTCGGAAGAGGATGAACTGGAGAAATCGATTCCAACAAAGGAGATGCAGAGGTCGCCATTGACAGAGAGTGATGAAGGAGGATCAAAGAACACGAACAATGATCAAGAAATCAGAGATGAAGATCGCACTGCGATCAAGAAATCAGAGAAGATGATCACAGAAGGAAGTGCGACAGTTGGGATCGAAGAAAGAAAAGTTGTGAGACAGGTAGGCGGGTGATACCATATTAGATAAAATATGTTTTCATTTCATTAGAAAATAATCTTACACTTTGAGTATTTATATACAAGTATATTGTAACCTCTAGACAAACAGAAAGTAACTATCAAATAGAAATCTTAATCACTAAATAATATCTTTAGATAGTGTAGTTACAATATTATCCTTTATAGTTTTACCATTCCTCTATAACGAGATAAAAAATTTTATCATGTGGCACCTCAAACTAGTGCTAAATTTTGTGCTAAAAGATATTAGTCGTGGAGTTAAAGAAAATTCCTCTTTTAGGGTTGCGAAATTTTGGTCCTCAATGTTTTTCATCCCAAGCAGTCTTCAAAATTTAAAAATGTGTCGAATGAGTACAACAATGACAAGAGCACCAGTACGATGAAAGTTGTAAAGTGTGTTTAAAAGTTATGTACATGGTGGTTGTATAAATCAGTGGTAACCTCTTCTAAAAAGGGACCCATTGCAAAATCATAAATTGTTATTGAGCTTTTTTGTAGGAACGGTAAGATAGGGCACTAGATAATGGGGGAAATGGAATGGAAGGGCGTAATCCATCCATTTGACCGAAATATCATATAAAAGAATTTTTTTTTTTCTTTTGAAAAAACAATATTATCTACATTAAAGGGAAGAGTGTGGGTTTAGCCTCACAATGGGCTAACAATAATGTGGTTCAAATTTATCTTTAGCGAGAATCGAACTTAAGACCTCTCACTTACAAATGAAGAAGAATATCACTACACCGTAATACTAAGTGGCATCATATAAAAGAATTAAACGCACATATAAAATACAAGGATAGGCAGAGAAAATATTTTCCGTTGCGTGTGTGCGTGTTTGTGTAAGAAGCTAGAGAAAAAAATTTGATTTTGTTTTTATGAGTCTAAAAAAGTTTATTTCTATTCTAATTTTGGTTTCACGAGTCTAAAAATAAATAGATGAATCGAAAATATAGAAAAATGAGAGAAGATACAGGTCCAATATATTAGAATAAAATTGGAGTGACTAGTCCTTGCGTGAGACACCAAGAATGGTTAGAGATTGTTGGAGGGTGGGTGGTAATTATTAAAAGGTCAATCTACTAATTGGTGTTCCAATTTTTAAAAAATTCCAAGGACTCATGCCCATTCTAGTCCTCAAGTTGCTCTGTCACTGAACATGGCTGAGGTTGTTCTCGTTCCTTAAGTCTATTGTTCGTGATATTTTTTTTATCAATTTTTGTGATTGACGACACTAATTGTCTTCACTACACACACACACACATATATCTATGTATATGTCTATGTATATATACATGCATAGGTTTAGAGCAACTCCAGCGGGAGCTCCTGCTCGAGGGACGGGCTCCGGAACAGGGTTGGATTGCCCGAGGGAGGAAGTCCAGCGTTGGCTGGCGAGGGAGCCCGAGCAGGCTCGAGTGCCAGGCTCGTCGATTCGTGCCGGCCCGAGCGCCCGAAGGTAATCTGACGTAGGCTGACGTCAGGACGACGTCTCCACACTTTTTGAGGGCCACGGAGGTTGGTGCTGCTGTTCGGGGCAACCACGGCGCTGGTGAGCCTGAGCTCACTTCAAGGCGCCCATGAGAGCATTAGAGATGGGGGGCTTCATGCCGGGACTCATGTTTTGGGCAGTGGATAACCGCTCCAAAGCCACACTGAAGCAGAGCTCCAGAGCTCGACACTACAGAGGGTGGGAGGAATTGGGGTGAGATTTGATGCATGCTTGGCGGAGGAAGCTGGTGAGGGAGGACAAAAGGGTTCCGTCGACCGGCTTCGGCAGAGACAAAGGCAGCAGCAGCAAATGAAATCAACAGTGGAGATGCAACGGTTAAGACAAGTTTTGTGAAAAAAATACTATTATTTTATAAATAAAAAAAATACTATTATTTTATTACCTATTGTCAGGGCTATTCAAGTGCAACAATGGAGATGCAAAAGGCAGTTATTGTTCATTAAGGACAATTACTGTTCACTAGGTGGATTGAATAGTGAATAGCCTGGGGGGAGGGCTCCCACGCTGGAGTTGCTCTTAAGGACCAACTTAAAAGTAAAACTCTCAAAGAGTTGAAGGACAAAATTTGTAATCAACCCTTCTAGTAAAATATCAAAATGTACCATTTGGTTTGTAGTTATAACAATTATTCATGAAAGTAGAGAGCACTTACATGACACTGATATAGCAATGTGCCATTAATTAGTACAATATTATGTAAACATAAATTACACAATGGTGTGTGTGTGTGTGTGTGTGTATTTTAACAGAAACGATAGCATAATTTCATTAATGAACAAAGAGTTACAAGTGGGTGCCATATCTTTATATTATAAACATGCATTGGTACATGACACTTGTATATCAGTGTGCCAATTAGACCAACTCTAATGATTTGGGTTAAAATCTAAATTTTTAGCTCATAAAATTTTAGGTTCAAACTCAGAAACATTTTTTTTTTCTTCCAATAGTTTTGGCTTAAAGTTTTAGTCTGAAATTATTAATAAATGATTTTAGCTTAATTTCTTTTTCAGTAATTTAAAAAAAATCATTAAACCTACCTCATTCTACACATACACACCACATGAAAGAACATAGAAAACCACACAATCCACCTCATTTTTAAACACACATACATAGGAGAGTAGAAAGAAAAAAGGGAGAAAAAATGTTTGGCAAAAGTGAATTTAGTGTGGGTATTTGAACAAATACATAGGTAATTATAGAGCTTTTAGGGAAATTTTGATTAAATTTTTTTAATTGTTTTAGCTATTTGGATTTAATTTTGCATTGTTAGATCTTCATTTTACCGTTCGATTTGCTCATATTAGATCTCAACCATTGAATTTAATGTATTTATAAATTTGATTTATTTAAAACAAAATTGAATTTAACCAATGGTCAAACCACATGGGCTCTTCGGTAAAAAAAAAAAAAAGTTGTTGGTCTTCCTACAAGTGGTCAACAACGTCAGCAACTCGATCCAAACCACTACCTTGGCTCATTTTCTAGGTTAAGTTTGGCCCAAAAATAAGTTTTAACCCAAAATGTTTTTTAGCCTAATGATTAGAGCAGCTTTGGGCAAAGTTCAAACTTGAACAGTGAGTTTGAACTCGACTATTGGAGGTGGTCTTAGTACAAAACCTTATGTTGACAAAAATTTACATATTTTTGTATTATAAACCCTTTAACTTTCACTGAAGCCAAACTCGAGTAGCACCACAACAGTGATCTATTCGTGCCCTGCAAGTTCTCAAACTTTTTTTTGTTAACTTTTTAGCTGAAATGATCTTTAAGGTTGACATAACTCTCCACTTTTGTCCTTGGGATTTAAAATCAATAGAAATAGTCCTTGAGATTGTCCATCATCAATTATTTTAGTCATTTTATGAAAAATCTCTGTTAAATTGAAAAAACTACAAATTCAAGAAGAATGGTTGATTTGATAAAAATACTATCAATTAAATGAAGATTTCTCACATAATGATCAAAATGATTAATGTTAAACAATTTTAAAAACCAATTTTATCAATTTTAAATCTTAAGAATCAAAATAAAAAATTTTATCAATACGAGGAACCGTTTTGGATATAATGCCTAACTTTTTCTATGTAAAGCATTTAAGCTTACACTGATAGCCAAACACACCACAAGCACCTCGCTTCCTGCAATCACAAAGGCAACAGTCCGCTCAACTCCCCCAGACAAACACCATCAAGGAACCAATGGAAGAACCAAACCCAGCGGAGTCCACAGCCACCGAAATCCTCACAACCCCTCCGAGCTCCGCCGAAGTCCTCCCTCCAGAACCTCCGCCGTCTTCTCTTCCTTCCAAGACGAAGAAGAGACCTCTCGAAAATGATGCCCATTTCTCCAACTCATCTACCCTCTACAAGGTTCGCGCCGTCCTCAAAGAGGTCCGTCCTCATTTTCTCGAGGTACAGTTAAAAACCCATCTCCCAAATTTTGCATCTTGATTTGAATTTCTTGTAAATTTTTAATGTTTTTGTGATCTAGGTTTTCTTTTTGTTGAATTGTGTATTCGGGTTTGTTTGAATTCACAATCTGCACGTCTTTAACATTTCTAAAGATTTCATTTTTCTCTAAAAGGATTAAATAAATGTGCAATCTTTGTATTCTTCTGCCTTGTACTTACATTTTAGGTGCCCTTAGTAGCTCCGCAGTGAAAAGTTTGTTTAAATAATGATTTTGATGGAAATGTTATTAGTATGAGGTGTTTCATATTTTTCGTTGCAGAACGTTTAATACTCGAACTATTAGTAACCATTGTTAGGATATAGCGAAAATGAAGGCAAGTAATTTATGGTTCTAAGTGAATTGAGGTGTTTCTAATTTATGCAAGTGAAACTGTCAATATTAGTGTTTATCTGCTAACATTACCAATATTGCTCGATTGTCTTAGGCTGCAGGCAAAGTGTAATGTGTTAAGCATGTTGTATTGGTATGTAATCTGTATTCGATGCCTAGAATTTAGAAGATCATGACTGCTTTAAAGTGCATTAGGCTGTTAGTCTAACATGGATGTGGATGTAATCACTCTCAAGTAATTTCTCTAAATCTTACATTTTGACATCTAAAATACAGCAAAGAACCGCATAAATTGATTATATTTATATTTTTTTCTCTTTCCAACTCATATATGGAGAGAAATTATGCATCATAGATTGATATATAGGCTAAGATAGAAGTAGATTACAATTGTGGACTAGAAGTTCAAACCAAGAAAAAAAAGGGAAAAGATGGGGAAAATGGTGGACTAGACGTTTAGTTCTTCTTCACCCTAAGTTCACCCTAAGATGAACTTGAAGTAATCAAGAAGAAGAAGATGATAGATAGCTTAGGATACTCCTGATGTAACTAATACATATATTAGATACAATTCACACGTTTCTGAGATTCATTGAGGGGTTACCAATATTTTCTTGCATTCTATGTTCTTCTTGAACTAATACTTCACTAAGTAGCTGCTATATCCCTATACTTGAGAGGAAAAAAAAATTGCAGGATGGGCCCATGACTACCCTTGTCTCTTAGTTGCTCTGCTACTGGCTTCCTTTGTGTGCCACGTTATATGAAGTATGGAGAGGGTAACAATTTGCTTTTTTGTCATCTTGAAGGTTCTCCGGACCCCTGACTTTCGAACTTGCAAGTCATCCGAAGAAATTCAAGAATGTAAGCTCATCAAGATTTTGTTTTCATTTTTTCTTTTCACACAGTGACATACAGTTATCCCTTGATTTGTATGATAAAGCTGACCTGATTTGGTAATCTTAACGCAAGTGGTTTCTTATTGCGGTGGTTATGACATCTGACTTTCATATATGTGCTAACTTGGCTTAGTAATCTTTCGTGTGAATGATTATATTGAGTTTCACCCTTGAACTCAGTTTGGGATAGTTTTATTGTTGGCCACCCTCCTAGAATATTGTTAGTAGCATTCAGTTGGCCTTTCACCTTCTTTACAAGGAGACATATGTCTCACTCATCTTCTAATGTCGACATGTGGTTTTGTCCTGAGTTTCTTGAGCACCATATATGCCTTTGCTCCGGTTTTTAGATTCCTTTAGACACTTTAGAGTTCAAGGCGTTTTTGTGATGGAGCCAATTGCATGAGATGTTGCTTTTAATGGATTGATCATGAGATGTGCTAATGGTCATGTATGTTGCAAATTTCAGACGTTAAACTTCTGATGGAACTATGCAAACAGATGACGGCAGAAACAGTTTCGGCAACAAGAAGTAAGAATGTGCCAGGTGAAAAGCCCCAAGATACAAGGGCTTTTGTAAAACCATCAGAAAATAAGTTTCCAACAGGTGTATCCAGCGAGAAGCAGCAGGCTGAAGATGGTCAGACTCAAGGGACATATATTGTCGGTGGGTCTGCTTTTGGCTGGAATTTCATTACCTTTGTAGGCGAAGAACCAGTCTACTATGGAATAACAAAGGAGTCATTTCGAGCTAATGGCAGCAAAGAAACAGTTCAGACTGTGGAGTAACGGAGGAGTTATTTCGAGGTAAAGGCAGAAAAGAAGCAGTTATGTAATCCTACCGCTAGCATAGACTCTGATTGCTAGTAGAAATTTTTAATCCGACGCCATTATATAGAAAAAGGGGGATTTCATTGACGATTTGAGCAATTGGAATGGATGTAATGTTTTCATTAGAATGGGTTATTCACCTTGATTCTTCAAAAGGGATCGGTGGAATTTGTAATATTAGAATGGATGTAATGAATTGATCAATTGAAATTTATGTCAGCAATTTTATTCCAGAAAGGAAGTATCTTTGCTGGAGGTACGGTACTGATATCTTGACATCGGACCAGTCATCTGCTAGGACATCAACTTAATACTGTTGCAGGGTGTCAAGTGTGCATGCAGGCTCAAATGCAAACCCAGACCAAGGGAAGCCATCTGCTGCCATGTTTCTTTCCCTTGCGGCTCCAGTTCCCAAATTTAACCCTCATGATTTGAAAATTATGTTTCTGCTGTAAGCACCATAACATCCCACTTACTGAAGCGTGATATGAGTGCGGTACTTTTAAAGAGATTTAACTTTTATCTATTCAATAGTTCATTAAAAAGGATCAGGATCCTCTCTTGAGCTAAGGGTGAGGATCCTCCTGAGCAAGTTCATCGGACCTTTCAAATTTTATCCAACGGTTACAAACAGGGGTTTTTTAAAAGTCATAATAATGGTAACTGTTGGATAAAATTTGAACGGTCCGATGAGCTTGCTCAGGAGGATCATCATCCTTAGCTCAAGAGAGAATCCTGATCCCATTAAAAATGCCCACTTCAATATAATATATATCAGTGATATGGTCTTTGTAGAATTATTGTAAAGTAATTATATTTTATCAAAACTAGTGCGGGCATAATTCAACAGTGTATAGGCATAATTATACTATTTCTAAATTATATACGGCAAACTAGAAAAAACAGTAAATTAGGTGGAAAGTAAATTTGGTAAAGGCTCACCTATATGATCTGTCTGGTGCATCAAAAATTCTCATTTTATCAATCATGTTGTGTAGTGGAATTATTGTATGTCTTACACTCTGTTGGATGAAGAAATTTAATATTATTAAGAAATTTCAAAATGACAGAATTATATTTTCTAGAATTTGGAAATTTTCTTGTTTTTCTTTTTTCAAATGTGAATTTTCTTGTTTGATTAACATAAAAGAATAATGAAATTTAATTACGAAATTTATTTTATTTTACTTTTAAACTCCTACTCAAAGAAATTTAAAAATGACATCTATTTATATGAAATTTAATTTGGGAATTAGAGGTCCTAAATTCCAATTTTTTTTTCCACGCGGAAATTCTAAATTTCTTTGTTTATGATACAAACAAGAAAATTGGTGCACATCGATTTATAAATTATGACTTTTGTCAAAATTCTAAGTTTAGTACTTGATGTAGTTTATCAAGTGGGATTATTTTGCTTTCTTGGTCTAAATTTGATTCTAATGAACGTGGTTGAACTTGAAGGAAGGTAGTGCTTCAAAGTACTTTACACAAGGATTCAAATACCTTGATGAATCGAAAAAAAAGTAGTTTAGTGGAAAACAAATTAGGTAAAGACTTACCCATAAAGCCACCATCTCTAATGGGGACCTAAACAGTGTCTCCATAGTCCTATAGCCTCTAAATATAGGAACAAAGTGTTTCAAATGGGTAAAGACTCACCTATATTCTTATGCACAATGGTGATTCTGTGGACACCCAACTATAAAGACAAATTCTTAGTTGTTCATAAACCATTCTTGGGTGCCTAGAGACAATTTTCGAGTGTCCATTGGATCACCCTTTTTGGTAACGAAAACAACTAGACACGGTCAGATTAAATCACAATCTGACAAATGTCCCTACCTTGAGCCATTTGTCGCCCCAACATATCCGAGTGTAGCAAGTTGGTTGTAGCAGTTTGCCTCACTTGCACTTACACCCAAAGTTTGAATCCCCCTCCCCATAGTTTAGTTTAGATTAGAATATTGCTCGAATGAAAAAATCTAGATGTAGCCCCCAAACTCTAGCCTTAAGATGGACATGAAAAGTATGATTCTGGTGTCAGCACTAGTTCAAATAATATTGATCTTTTTTACCATAACATCCCAGCTACTGAAGCATGTGTTGAGTGCCTCGCTTTTAAAGAGATAAACTTTCATCCCAGATTCAATGGTTCACTTAAAAAGATAACCACTTTTGAAAATTGCGGTTTTGATAAAATTAGTGAAATTATTGTCCCACGTATACCAGTGATATGGTTTTGGTAGAATTATTATAAAGTAATTATAGTTTATCAAAACTTAGCGGGTGGGCATAATTATATTATTTCAAAGTTTGGTAAAGAGTCACCTGTATCTGGTGCATCAAAAAGTCTCATTTTATAATTCATGATGTCTAGTGGAATCATTGTAATCTTAATTTGACTCTAATGAACATGGTTGAACTTGAGGGAAGGTAGTGCTTCAAAGTCCTTTACACTAGGATTTCCATACCTTGGTGAATCGAAAAAAAGTAGATTGGTGGAAAGCAAATTAGGTAAAGTCACCTATATCTCATATCTGGTGCATCAAAAACTTTCAGTTTATCAATTATGGTGTCTAGTGGAATTATTGTATAGCCAGCATCTCCAACGGGAACCTTAAACGGAGTGCCCACAACCCTATAGCCTCTAAATATAGGGACAAAAGGCTTCCAATTGGCGGAATAAAGGTCCTCTAAGTATCCCAACGTATAGTGACTCATAGGATACTTCAAAGAAGTCCTCAAAAAATGGGCACCAATGTAGATTTTGAGTGGGAAACAAGCCTGACCTGCATGATAATGTTGCACATCAGCTTTTTTCACTGCCAGACTGAAACAACGTCAATCGTGGACCCTATACCACACTTGTGACATTTTCCATATTTTTAACCGTTGGGAAACCATCGGTAGAGATAATTTTTTGATTTTTTTCATGTTTTCATCAACGGCCACAATATTCATTTAGGAATCCGAATATTCCATTGAAGCCCTTGAAAGAGTCCTCAAGAGTGATGGTGGAGATGCCCTTGGTACTTGATGTACTTTATCAGGCTATGTTTTGGTCACCTATTGCATTGCCTCGAATTTTTACTTGTAGGCCTACCTTTCTTTGTAACATGTTTGAGATTAATGGCATATGACTTGAGAAGGAGAACTATTGAATATTCTATTGTATAAAGATTTTCACGACTATTGGATTTTTTATTTTACGTTTCTTCCTTCATTATGTATCATTCAGTTCTACGTATTATTGAAGAATTTTCTCATTATTTTCTTTTCAATTTGGCTTTCAATCTCATGGCTTGAAAATTCCCCACCCAAATATAGCGTGTCATAGATTGTTTTGTTAGTCGTAGAATTTAGCGTAAAGGATTGGTTGCACTCCTGTGCAAAATCATGTCAAATTTACTAAGGGTTAACTTTTTATTTTTTATTTTAATCCAAGCAGTAATTTATATCTATGTCAACAATGATACCACGATGTTTAACAAACTAATTATTATTTATTTCATCAGAAATAACACATCGACGATCGTGTATGCTTTCTTTACACAAATTACAGAAAATTTCATAAAAAATAATTAAGATATATAGAGGTTGTGAAGGGTGAAAAGGGAAAAGGATCTTCGCCGGATTCTTTTCCTGGGGATTCTAGGGATTTCGCGATCGTGACCGTTCATCTTATATGGTGCGGTCAGAAATCATTTCAAAATTTAAAATTTAAAATTAAATACAAATAATACGTAATGAAAACTAACCGCAAGATGTATGATGAATGATCACGATCGCAGAATCTCTAGGATCCCCAAGAAAAGGAGGATCCTTTTCCAGTGAAAAGGAAGTGAGGGGAGAATTTAAAACAAAAATTTGTACGATTTATAATGAACGGATACGATTTATGAATTCCTAGATCCTCACCAAAAGGATCTGGAGAGAATCTTGTTGGATAGATGAGGCACGGGTAAAACAGAAGGGATGGGTGAAAAGAAAAGAGGGGGTGAAGACTGAAGAGGAAAAGGGAGGAGAGAGAGAAGAAAAAGAAGAAAACTAATTTGTGTTCTTGTTAATATTTTTATAATATTTTTAGCCTTAATTATTGAATAAAATTATTAGATTGCTTGTAGTTAAGATTCAAAATTTTAAAACTCTTTTTATTATCTTTTGAAGGCCAGGTTAGGACCTTGTACTGTTATTTGTAAGAAACTTCTTTTTTGAACTGAGGCAACTTTAATTCTTGAATAAATATGTGGCTATATTTTGGTCACCTATTGCATTGCCTCTACTTAGCTACTTGTAGGCTTACCTTTTTTAGTGTTTGAGATAAAATGGCATATTCCATTGTATAAATATTATCGCAATTATTGGATGTTTTGCTTTTACTTTTCTCCGTTCATTTTGAACTACAGTTGCAGCTTTCCTTTTGCTCCAAAATCAAAATCCTAAAGAAACTCTTTCGTGCTTCAATTGTCTCTTGCTTTATTTAGTTGAATTAAGATGGAGGGTGACAGAATCAGAATCAGGTGCTTGAACAAACTCTTTCGTGCTTTAATTGTGGTGTTCACTTTACTGCAATGTGCTGTCAACCCTTCCCTTTCCCTTGGATTCAAAAATATTTCTTCAGAAGGAGTGGTGAGGTGCTTTGAGAGGGAAAGAGAAGCACTCCTTGCTTTCAAACACGGCCTCGTGGATCACTACCATCTCCTCTCTTCGTGGGCAAGAGAAGAACACAAGCAGGATTGTTGCAAATGGGTCGGCGTCCACTGCAGCAACCGAACCAACCATGTTACTCAACTTCATCTTGGGTGGTATTCTTTGAATGAATCTTACTCACATCAACAGAAAGGAGGCACGAAGTACATCGATTATTTTTTGCAAGGTAAGATGATGAGTCCCAAACTACTTGAGTTGCAGCATTTGAAATATTTGGACCTTTCTTCCATCAACTTCAATGGGACCCGGCTTCCATATTTCATTGGTTCTCTTTCCAATTTAAGACACCTCGATCTCTCTTTTGCTTCTTTTGGTGGTCGATTTCCAGGTCAAGTTGGAAACCTTACCCACTTGCAATATCTTGATCTCAGTGGGAATGGCTTTAACAGTGTGGAAAATCTGAATTCATGGCTCCCTCGTCTTTCTTCTTTAACATATTTGGATCTGAGTAGCACCAATCTCAGTCATGTTCATGACTGGCTGGAAACAGTTAGCAAGCTCCCTAAACTTACAAACTTAACGTTACAGGGGTGTGGTCTTCCTTCTCCTGTAATCCATTCCAGTACTCTTTTTAACATAAATTCTTCAAAATCTCTTGCTCATGTTGACCTCTCTAGCAACCAATGCACTTCTCCTTCAATATATTTATGGTTGTCAAACTACAATGCCAGCCTTGTCTATCTTGACCTCAGTAACAGCAGTTTAACTGGTTTAATTCCCAGTGTCGTTGAAAACTTGACCTCTCTTGTCTATCTATCTCTCTCTGAGAACAAATTTGACGCGGTGAATCCGCATTCTTTTTCCAGCTTATGCAGTTTGCAAACACTGGACCTAGGCAATACTAGTCTGAGTGGACAGTTTTCCAAGTTTGTTCAAATGTTGTCTACGTGTGTTCAAAACTCATTAGAGTCTCTGTACCTCTATAACAATCATCTTTCTGGATCAATTCCTGATCTCACAAACTTTTCATCGTTGAAAGTATTATATGTCTTTGGAAATCAATTGAGTGGAACAATACCTGAAAGCATTGGGCAACTGTCTAAGCTAAAGGTAATGGACTTGAGTATGAATGCTCTCGAAGGTGTGGTTTCGGAAAGCCACTTCTCGAATCTCTCTAGATTAACATTTTTGGATTTGTCCTCTACCTCACTAGCTTTAAGGTTCAATTCTAATTGGGCTCCACCTTTTCAATTGCACCATATATATTTGGGGTCTTCCAAGATGGGTCCCTATTTTCCAAAATGGCTTCAAACTCAGAATGAGTATTCATACCTTGATATTTCTGATGCTGGAATTGTGGATATCCTTCCAAGCTGGTTTTGGGGTACAACTCGTGACGTGACATTTATCAGTCTTTCCAATAACCAAATTGGAGAAATGTTTGCAAATTCGACAATGAATTTTACGTATTACCCTGAAATACATTTGAGTTCGAACCAAATCGAAGGTCCAATTCCCTCAACTCTATCGCATGCGTCATATTTGGATCTCTCTAATAATAACATTTCAGGGTCAATTTCTATCTTGTGTGAAGCATACAGGAGTTTAATGTTTCTTAATCTCTCAAGCAACAATCTCTCTGGAGAGCTTCCAGAATGCTTGACACATTTTGACTATCTAGTCATGCTTGATTTGAGCTACAATGCTTTTTCGGGGAAAATTCCATCCACAGTAGGCTCACTATATCAAATGCAAACATTGAAATTAAGAAGCAACAGATTTATTGGAGAGTTACCTTCATCCTTCAAGAATTGCACCAGCTTAAAAGTTATTGATGTTGGATACAATGAATTATCAGGACCCATACCAAAATGGTTAGGGGTTAGCCTTCAGAAACTGGTTGTCCTGATGCTTTCCTCTAATAACTTCAACGGAAGCATGCCATCTGAACTATGCCATCTAACAAACATTCAAAACTTGGATGTGTCTGCAAATAACATCTCTGGAACAATACCAAAATGCCTCGGCAATTTTACTGTTTTGGCACAGAAGGGAAACTCATCTCCGACCCTTCAACATTCGTACCTAAGAGATAATACTTTCTATGCGGTTAATTATATGGATGATGCAACATTTATATGGAAGGGAAGAATGTACTCGTACAAAAACACTTTGGGACTTGTAAAGAGAATTGATTTCTCGAGAAATAGGTTAACGGGGTGGATACCAATTGAAATCACGTATCTTGTTGGGTTAATTTCTTTAAACCTATCGAGAAACGGATTGACAGGTGAGTTACCTGCAAAGATTGGAAAGTTGCAAGAATTAGAGATCCTTGATTTGTCAAGAAACCAGATGGATGGCAGAATTCCAACAAGCCTTGCTCGGATAGATCGTCTTAGTGTCTTGGACTTGTCATACAACAATTTTATTGGCAAAATTCCAACAGGCACTCAGCTCCAAAGTTTTGATCCCTCCAATTATGCTGGAAATCCTCAACTGTGCGGACCTCCACTTCAAAACATGTGTGATGATCAACAGGAAACCGTGATCTCAAGCAATGAAGAAGAAAAGGATGAGCTGATAACATGGGGATTTTACGTCAGCATGGCGCTTGGTTTTATTGTTGGATTTTGGGGAGTCTGTGGCAGTCTGATTTTCATCAGGCAATGGAGATACTCGTACATTAGGTTCTTGAATGTCTTGAATGATTGGCTTTATGTGAGGGTGATTTCGATCAAGCGGCACTTCAATTAAGCAATGGTACGTAAATGTGATTTTACTTTTCTTTCTTAAATTAGCGATATGCATGCATATATTTGTAAAGTTTTTCTGATTGATTTGATTGTCTTCTTCAGAACTTAATTACGTGTGCTTGTGTATTTTTATTTTCAGCGTCTTCTGAGATAGCACAGAAGGGCTCACTTCACTAGAAGAGCTTCATGGGCCTTATCTGTTTTAAGTTTTCAAGTATTGAGCTGTCATAATAAAGAACTTTACTACTAAATCTCTTTGGCAGATGATTTGTTAATGTTAGTTTGTAACATATTTATGTTTACTTTATCGAGACCATTCTGCAGTTTATGTTTAGAATCATGATACTTACTAAAGAAAGTGAGTTAATTATGGACTGCATATGATTGTTTTGTTCGTCGTAAATTTTAGTTCAAAGGGCTAACTTTTTATTTTTTATTTGTATCCAAGTAGTAATTTATATCTGTGTCTAACAACAATCAGACGATGTTTGACAAACTAATTATTATTATTATTATTATTATTATTTATTTATTTATCCAAGTAGGAATCCTATATGCTTTCTGTACACAAATTATAAAGCTTCTGAACGATTTCCTCCCTACCACTGTTTTTAACAACTTTCTATTTTTTTTTTTTCCCATTTTATCGAAGGAATTCATATACGTGAATTGACACACAAGAAATCAAATCAAATACAATATATACTGCAGGAAAATGACCAAAATCTAATACCATGGAAATGCTGAAGCTTTGGCTCCAGTAGTTTTAAACCTTATGATCGATCGACGCCTATATATGCTGAGAGCCAAATCGAAAGAAGTGGAAAACTGGGCACCTGGACGACCGGACTAGATTTTCACTTTTTTCCAACTGCTTTACTCCTTTTGGATTCAAGCGTAGTACCCTCCTTAAGTGTTGCTTGAGCTTCAATGTCCATTCCAAGGGCCGAAAGGGTAACAGCCTGAAGATAACATGCAATGTGCCAAAGTGGGGAAACTACTTGTGCTTGCATTGCATCGTTTATAGCTTCCTGAGGCTTGTCACTCATGAGATAAGACAAACTACGCCAGGCAAAAATTGTTGGAGAAACCATCATTCCAACATCAATGAACTGCAAGCAAAACAACACTGTTGGCAACCATAACAAATGCAGAGAAAGCAGCAATTCAGGATATAATAATTTTTTTTCTTTTAGTTTTGTTCTTTTTTATTGGTCATGCAAGTAGAGTTACCAGGTTTAGATGCTCTTAACGTACCTTAAACTACCAATTTCGTTTGAACTACCAATTTTGTTTCTTCCTATCAAGAAATAGAAGATAAGATGTAACGCCAAACAAACTTCGTACGAAGTTGTGAAGTAATTTATTTTAACAGCATACAGCATCATGTTAAGCATCTATGTATGATTAAACTACTAGGATGCTGCAGATCCGAGTGCTTCTAATTGGCACCCAACGAGTACGGTATCACTGAAAACCCTTGTAATTAACCAACCTCAATTTCAGGCTATAAGAGAGTATCATTCGCCATGAAAGGCACTAAACAAAAGCGGAACTCTCTCAAGTCCTCACTAATAACAAATGAGAGTCATATCCCTTTCCCAAATTTTCAAATATTTCCGCTTGATACAAAGGTTCAGTATTAACAAATTATGAATCGGTAGATACGATGAGCTTACACAATTAGCTCAGATTGAGTTTGGTGAAAAGAAGATAACATATGAATATATTGATTACAAGACTGCCCCAAAATATAGATCTAGAAACAGTTGTGTGAAGATTTTAAACAATCAAACTATGCTCCCCGAGTAAAGTTGGGAATAGAATGCTTAATTAGAGAAACAGAGGAGAAAGAACTAACCTCAGTTTCTTTCTGAAGAGGAGTCAAAGAAGCAACTAATCACTTTGGATTTGGTTGCTCTCGAGGTTCAGATTGTAAACATCGTGAAGCCAAGCATGCCAACTCAATACCATTACCATTAGAAAGCTGTCATTCCAAGCAAGAATCTGTCAGCATCTGAAGGTTTTTGTCTCGAATCAGGTCTAGGGCCTGGTACAAAATGATCAACCACCAGATGAATAAATTTACTTATTTGTGTTTACATATCCTAAGAAGGATAAATCCTCACGCAGAGTTCATAACAATTGAAAGTAAACTATATTTTATCGTAGGTAAAAGAGTAACCATTAGATCTTTACAAGAGTTTTCCTAATTTATCTTTTCCTACAAATGATTTTTTCTTTATTTTTGTTCAGTTCACCACTGGAACAATCATTTAAATGGCTAGAGGATATCCGCTTTCAGCTGAGAAGATCAATCAAGAGAGTCCAAACCTATATATTGCTCCTTCTGGTGTTACTCTCCCTGCAAGACAAGGGATTCGCAGTGTATAATAATTGCTGAACTGCCTACTTAAAGGATGTTTGTCAAGTAAATCATAATAAACGCCGCTTTTTTCCACGATCTACCTACCAGTCCTAATATATTCAGGAGGAGTAAATGCCAGATTTGTACTATAACTCTTCCCACCCCTACTATTTTTCATCAGGCAAAGGTGGATATTCTCGGATTGCCATCCTGAAAATTTATAATAAACAAAATACAATCAAAATATACCAGGAAAGGATATCAAACAGATGGAGTCAAAATACATCGTTTATAATAAATAAAATAAACGAATACAATTAGAATATACTAGGAACGGATATCAAACAGTGGGGAAACTACTTGTGCTTGCATTGCATCGTTTATAGCTTCCTGAGACTTGTCACTCATGAGATAAGACAAACTACGCCAGGCAAAAATTGTTGGAGACACCATTGTTCCAAAATCAATGAACTGCAAGTGAAATAGAACTGTCAGCAACAATAATGCAGAGAAAGCAGCAATTAAGGATTTACTAATTTTTTTTTTCTTTCAGCTTTGTTCTTTTTATTGGTCATGCAAGTAGAGTTTCTAGGTTCAGATACTCTAAGATACCTTAAACTACCAATTTCCTTTCTTCAAATCTTCCTGTCATGAATTAGAAGATAAAATGTAACGATCGGTATGAACAGGAAAGCAACTCTTATCAAACCTCTACTCAGAATTTCCCACAAGTATCATAATAAGAACCTAACCTGTGAATAACACTCAATTGTGGTTTGAAGTCCTTGTGCTTAAAAGCAGAATCCTCCATTTTCTTTGAATCTAATGATTCCAGCATTTGGTTAGTGCATATTTGGAACAAGAGCTGCAGTGGAACGTAACTATTGAGAAGGCACAATATATACAACACAACTTATTAGATATTTATTTCTCCATTTATTAAACAAAAATAAGACCTCATTTGTCATTCCATTGTCTTTATAGCCGATATTCTCTAGGATATCATGTATAGCAGTCAAATCCCTTCTTGAATAGGATTCACCAAGTGGTGAAAGAGAAGACCAGGAGGCACCATGTGGGATACCCATGTTAAGCATCTATATATGATTAAAGTACTACGATCACTGAAAACCCTTGTTGTTAACTACCCTGAATTTTGGGGCATAAGAGATCGACATTTTATAGAGAATCATTTGTTAGAACTTATATGTGATAAGTGAATCAAAACACCTAATAAAGACATGAAATAACATTACCATAAGGAGATATAATGTAATGAAACTTATACATGTTGATCAATGTATAATATAAGGTGAGAAAACTAGGAGTTTTGTACAAAATGATGTAGAGAACGGTTATGAGGAGTTGGAAAACTGAAAGTAACTGAAACCATGATAGGAGGGGCAGTTACATCCTTATAACTAGGGTTTCGATCCCCTTTCTCGGGTGTGGTATGGTTCTCTTAATGCTAGTGCTATGGAAACCCTTTATCAAGGAAATCGATGAGAACCAAGAAGTCTGCTATACCAAATGATTATTTGTGTTATCTACAAGAAGTTGAGTACGATCTTGGTGATGAAGATGATCCAATGACTTATAAACAGGCCTGGAGAGTTCTAAAGTGATTTTTGGAAAGTTGCAATGTCAGAAGAACTTGCTTCCATGGCAAGTAATCATGTTTGGACTTTGGTTGATGGTTCAGACACTAAGAAGGCAATGCAAATGGGTATTTAAAACCAAGAGGGATGGTCATGGCAGGATTGAAAAGCTTAAAGCCTGACTTGTAGCTAAAGGGTTTACACAAAAGGAAGGCTTGGATTACACAAAAATGTTTTCTCCAGTTTCTACCAAAGACTTTTAGGGTTATTAAGGCACTCACAGCTCATTTTGACTTGGAACTTCACCAAATGGATGTTAAAATTGCCTTTCTTTATGGTTTCTTTGATGAGGACATTTTTATGGTACAACCCCCAGGATTTGTTGAAAGGAAGAAAGAACATCTGGTGTGCAAGCTAAATAAGTCTATCTATGGTTTAAAACAGGCTTCGAGGCAGTGGTATAAACGTTTTCAGTCCTTTGGTTTTGTGGAGAACAAAATTGATAATTGTATCTACATGAAGCAACATAAATCTCAATTCATTTTCATGGTTTTATATGTGGATGTTATACTGTTGGCAAGCTCTCATATGCAGTTAATGATTGAAACCAAAAAAATGCCATGTAACGGTTTTGATATGAAAGATTTGGGAGAGGCTCATTATGTTTTGGGTATTGATATTGTGAGGAATAGGCAGAATGGAACCTTGGGGCTATCTCAGAAGAACTACATTGAGAGAGTGTTGAAGAGATTCAATATGGAAGCTTACAGTGCGGGTGATGTCCCCATTGGTAAAGGAGATAAGTTCTCTCTCTCACAGTGCCCTATAACTCAACATGACATTCGAGTTATGATGGATAAGCCGTATGAATCTCTAGTTGGCAGTGTCATGAATGCACAAGTATGCACAAGACCTGATTTAGCGTTTGCATTAAGTGTACTAGGAAGGTTTCAATCAAATCCTGGTATTGCACACTGGAATGCAGGCAAAAAGGTACTGAGGTATTTGAAAAAGACACAGGACTATGTATTAAGTTACCATCGAGTCCAAAACTTGGAAGTTGTCTATTATAGTGATGCTGATTTGAGAGGCTGCATTGATGATAAAATGTCCACAAGTGGATATATTTTTATAATGGCTGGGGGTGCAGTGTCATGGAGAAGCAGAAAGCAAACCACAAGGGTTGTTTCTACAATGGAATCAGAATATATAGGATGTTTTGAAGCAATGTGGGAGTAATGCTTGTAATGAAGAATTCTCTTATTCAGAAGTGTATTCTCACACATGATCTCATTTGAATCCTATTAGTCTGTGATTTTAGTACAAATGGTACTGCAAATTGTATTATACTGTCTAAGGTTCAACTAATGCTTCTTTGAGTATGTTTGAAAGATTTATTTCAACTCTTTATCTCAGTGGTGACTTGTTAGTTATTTCATTAGATGTTTTGATCATTCTCATGTGGAAGAATGTTAGAACTTATATGTGAGAAATGAATCAAAACACCTAATAAAGACATGAAATAACATTACCATAAGGAGATATAATGTAATGAAACTTATACATGTTGATCAATGTATGATATAAGGTGAGAAAACTATGAGTTTTATACAAAATGATGTAGAGAACGGTTATGAGGAGTTGGAAAACTGAAAGTAACTGCAACCATGATAGGAGGGGCAGTTACATCCTTATAACTAGGGTTTCGATCCCCTTTCTCGGGTGTGGCATGGTTCTCTTAATGCTAGTGCTAGTCCTATTGACAGCAGAGAGATCCAATACGTTTCCAAGAGAAGGGAAGGTCTTAATCATGTCTCGATCTTCATGGCATCATCCTCGAGTAAGTTCCATGCATTCATTGTCTATCAACAGAATGCATTATGCTCAAACTAGGGTTAACAATGCTGCATGCATTTACTGTAGTACATAGTTCATATGCATTGTTGTGTTCGATCTTCATATGATTTAATAAGTATATATGTACATATGTAAGGGTATACATCATTCACCATGAAAGGCACTGAACAAAAGTGTAGCTCTCTCAAGTCCTCACTAATAACAAATTAGAGTCATGTCCCTTGCCCAAGTTTTCAAATATTTCCGCTTGGTACAAGATTCAGTATTAATACAAGAATGAATCAGCAGATAATTAGAAACGAGCTTACACAAATAGCTCAGATTGATTCCAGTGAAAAGAAGATAACATGTAATAGATTGCTTACAAGACTGCCTCAAAATATAGGTCTAGAAACAATAGTGTGAAGATTTTAAACAGTCAAACTATACTCCCCGAGTATAGTTGGTACTATAATTCTTAATTAGAGAAACAGAGGAGAGAGCTAACCTCAGTTTCTTTCTGAAGAGGAGTCAAAGAAGCAACTAATGACTTTGGCTTTGGTCGCGCTCAGGGTTCAGATTGTAAACATTGTGAAGCCAAGCGTGCCAACTCAGTACCATCATCACTAGGAAGGTGTCCTTCCAAGCAAGAATCTGGCACATGATGATCAACCACCAGATGAATAAATTTACTTGTGTTTACATATCCTAAGAAGGATACATTCTCACGCAGAGTTCATAACAAGTGCTGCTTGAGCTTCACTGTCCATTCCAAGGGGCCGAAAGGGCAGCAGCCTAAAGATAAGATACAAAGTGCTAGACTGGGAACCTACTTGTGCTTGCATTGCATTGTTGAGAGCTTCCTGAGGCTTGTCACTCATGAGATAAGACAAACTATGGTGGGCAAAAATTGTTGGAGAAACCATCGTTTCAACATCAGTCCACTGCAAGCAAAATAAAACTGTAAGCAACGACAACAAATGCAGATAAAACAGCAATCAAGGATTTACAAAGTTTTTTTTTGCTTTTGTTCTTTTTATTGGTCATGCAAGTAGAGTTACTAGGTACAGGTACTCTAAGGTACCTTAAACTACCAATTTTCGCAAAACACATCATTCCTAACTGATTAAAAATACTCCGCTCTACTTTCAGGGAAGAAAAAAGGAAGTGCTCAATAATCTACACAGCATAGCAGTCCAAGAGCATTGCTAAATCACATTTTCTCCAGCTTTTTACAATCGCAACTTTGTCTTTTTCGTAAACAATCAAATCTAAATGATAGAAAGATCGCATTGGGTGTCTTGAGCAATCAAATACCAAAACATTTGTAATTACAGACTGGTAACTATACAAGCAGAGAAAACTACCCAAAATCTCACTCACATTATCAATTTGCTAAAAAGACGTGAACAAAATCGGCGAAAAGTGAAAACAAAATATACCCAACTAGCCCAGTTACACAACCCACATTCATTCTACAACTAACAATTGTAAATCGAACGCGAAATGGAAAGACCCCAAAATTTATGAGCTTAAATTGCAGACCTGAGAAATTAAACTGTGAACCAAGAGATTAATTTTTCATTGTCTCGCTACCCTTTTCGTAACAAGATCAAAGTTTGAATTCTGAAGATCGGGAAGAAAAAGGAACTTACAGGGTCGAGAGCGTTGGGCTCGGTGCCGTAATTAGCAGTCAAAAGGAAATAGGGAGCATTGACAATGGCCACCATGGCCGTCCTCCTCACCGGCCTTTCGGCTTTTGAGTTAATCGTGATGCTTTCGCTTTCGCTTGGATTCTCTGGAACGAAAATGGGCTTTTTCTTTTTTTTTTTTTTTTTTTTTTTTTTTTAACGATATTATGCGCAGAAATTGATTATTAGCTCATTATTTAAGAGTTAAAAACAGCATTTAAAATTAAAAGACATGAAAATTGATTATTGGTTTCTTACTTAGTAAATGTGCTAATTTTTATTAATTACGGCTTTTCAAACTTTTATTAGTTTGCAAATAATTTTTATTAGTAAAAAATTAATTTTTTACTAATTTTTATTAGTTTGCAAATTTTATCTTCAAATTTAGTTTCCTATTATTGTTTAGAGAAAGCGAGGGCTTTTCATTATTGGGAGGGGAAGAAAGCTGAAGATGGAATTGGAAGCAAAATGGGGTTTTTTTCATTTTAGAATTTACTAGATGAAAATATAAAAATTTTCAAAATACAATATAGGGAAATTAACAAAAATGATTTATTTTCTTAATCTTATGATTAAAAATAGGATTTTTTTAACTATGCAGATATGTACACGACATGCACAAGAATATAACAGAAATAAGATTTTTTGAAACTTGAAAAGGCCAAATTCCCCTTCCATATACATGGGTTATTTCATTCAACTCAGTCAACATTTACACCTTCTTTGAAAATCTCTCTCGCCCAACCCCCTACTTGAAGAATCACAGCCCCCAAACAGCACAACTTTTCGACTGGCACCAACTTTCCAATCCCTTCTATAAGTTTCGCAACCAAGATGAGTTTGTTATCCATCGATTCAAACAACTGCAATGAAAAAATTAAAATATATATAATAATTAAAATAAAAAAAAGGTACGATTTGAATTGAAATTTCATTATTTGAACTTAGGTTTTCCCAATTTGAGAATTTAGGGTTTTGGGTGCGATTTAGTGTTTTGTACTGTTAATTCGGGGAAAATTAACGAATTATGGTTTTGGGTTGTGTAAATGCATGTATTTTGAAGTTAATTTTTTTCATGGTTTGTTCGATATTCATTTGTGCATAATATGTACATATTTTGTGCTTGTGCTTTTGATGTTGCTGGAAATTAATTAATTAATTGAAATTGGTTCACCAATTGGTATTTATTGTGTGCATATTTCGTGCATATGTAGATGGTTGAATTTGGTTCATGAATTGGTACATATTATGTGCATAATCTGTGCGTATTTATTGCATGTGTAGATGTTGGGCATGTTTGAGTTTGGTTCATGAAATGGTTGAATTTGTGCATCCTGTGTATATATTTTGTGCATATGTTTTTGATATTGCTGAAAATAATTGATTGAATTTGGTTCATAGTTCAGATTAGACGGGTTGTTTGAGAAGTATCTTCCCTAGTTTAGATTAGACTGGCAAAGGTGCCCAAAAAAAGTTCAAGTAAAGAAAAACCAACTGATTTCGTCCGTTAAACTCAAATTGGTGCATGGCCGGCAATTAGATGGATGAAACATATGTTGGAGAACAATTTAGAAATAGAACTTGAATACTTATTCTTTATTATTCAAAAATACATGCAATACAGAATGAAATTACACAATAAATACAAAAACTAAAATGATACTAACTTGAATGAATCAAAGGTAGAAGCTAGCGTAAAAACTATGTCCCTCGAACCGAATTTCCGTCCCATTCTTGTGCTTGTGGTTCTACAATGTTTGCTCGACCAGGATACAACTACCTAACTCTACAACCCGCACTGGATTATAGAATTCTAGTGAATTGCTTTGTGTGTTTACTTTCTGAAAAGTTTGTACGGAAAAGAAGAATGAAGAAAAGATGATCTTACTTGGAAACTGGGATTGCAAATATATAGGTTGTTTCACAGCCTTTTCAAATACATGTTCAGCGTATTTGAAAGTACATAACTCTTTCTAAGAGCTGTGTCTCTTAATCAAAACGTTTTTAATTAATAAATTAATCAAAAAATTAATCCAAAATTAAAATTAATGAATTTGATTAATTTTAACTTCTAAGGCCCTGAGTGCCCCAAGGCTTGTCTTAATTAATTAATATTAATTGTATTTAAGCTATATTATATAAACCTAACCACACAACCATAAATTCATTTCCAAATAATCCAAATCCTAACCACAGGTGCAAAGGACTAAAGATATATAAAGGCAATTGGGAACATTCAGTTCCCCGATGTGGGACACTAAAGGTCTCAAAACTCCAACAACATACTCTAGTCATGTGTCCATCCTCCTCCCAGTAAGTGAAACAACAGCAACGGAATGCGATTTTAGGCTTCTCAACAGCTTTCCATTTTGCTTTGCATCAAAGAAATTAAAAATTAAAAAAAAAAAAAAAAAAACCAATTAGAAAGCATAAATGTAGAAAATCATAAGTCCACATTCATATGATAAGCTTTAACTCTATGTCCGTGTATGCGTGCTAATCGTTTGCATAACAATATTGCCAATTTACGCATGTCCTCAATTCACAGTGACAGGTTTAGAACTTTACTGACCAATTAGTACCAATTGTATGTGTTAACTGAAAAATCAACATTTTACTCACAAAATCAACACTCACTTTACTGCAAGTGACTTTTTACCACAATAGTAAAAATGTATTGAGCCCTTGCATAACGATTCAAACCCCGTCAATGTATCAACATTTTATTCGCTTCAACATCATGCAAAGAAACTGTTGCACCTTCAAGCCCCACAACAATTGATTTTCCAATGGGACGCCAACACAATAATGTTATCCTCCTTCCTAAACCAAAAAATTTCAAAATTTTAAATCCCCAGGCCAAACAAAGATCTTTTTTTTTTTTGTTTTTTTGTTTTTTTTTTGTTTGTGTGAAGACAGGCCCAAAAGCCCATGGCAATATTGTTAATAACTCAAAATGGAAGCCTTACTTCACACCCAACATGAGTAGAGCAGTTCACATCCCAACTTTAGACTATAGTGATTAGATTATTGTTTGAATCACAAAAGCTAGATATAGCCTCAAACTCAAGCCCTAAAATGGACATGAAAATCATGATTTTGCTGTAAGCACTTGTTCAATAATATTGATCTTTTTGACATTAACATCCCACTGAGTGCCTGCCATTCAGTGGTTCACTTAATTACATTTTTGAAATTTATGGTTTTGATAAAATTACAATACACTAGGATTTCAATACGTTGGTGAATAAAAACAAAGTAGTTTGGTAGTGCATCAAAAAGTCTCATTTTATTAATCATGATGTCTAGTGGAATTATTGTACTATGAGCCTTTTCAGTAGGGATCCTAGATGGAGTTTCATAGCCCTATAGTCCCTAAATATACGGACAAAGGGCTTTTAATGTGCCAAAATAGAGGTCATCGAATTATCCTAATATATAGGGATTCGCCGAATATCTTAAAGAAATCCTCAAATTTGAGGACCGTTGAGGGACTCAAAGAGTGAGGACCGTAGAGGGACTCAAAGAGTGAGTCCCAATGGTTATTTTGAGTGGGAAACAAACCTCACCCACGTGATAATGCTCCACATCAGCTTTTCTCACCACTGAACTGGTGCAGCGTCATTCATGGGGCCTACATCACACTCGAAATGGTAATAGAGCCTGCTAGGAATAGAAGGCCGATTTCAGAAAAAAAAAAAAAAAAGAAAAAAAGAAAGACACGTCGACCTAGCCAGGTATGATGAGATTTGAAGTCTAATCCCTTCGCCCATGAAACCCCAGTCCACATTAGACGTGAGTTCGAATAGTCAGTTGAAGGTGAACCGATGCACAACCATATACACTGGTCAATCCTCGAACCAACGAGCGAAGGGGATGACAAAGAAGAGATGGTCCAAGGAGTATACCATGTTGCAGTTGAAGAGGTCGATGAGGAGGAAGTCTCTGAAAAAGACATCAAAGAAGCTCCGCCACAACTCAAGGACAGAGGGCAGGTAACTATTGATGACTTGAATGAACTATACTTGGGCACAAGCAAAGATGGTCAGACTCAAGGGACATATATTATTGGTGGGTCTGCTTTCAGGTTGAATTTCATTACCTTTGTAGGTGAAGTACCAGTCTACTATGGAATAACAGAGGAGTCATTTCGAGCTAATGGCAGCAAAGAAACAGTTCTGTAATCTTACCGTTTTCATAGAATGTGATTACTAGCAGAAATTATTAATTCTACCCCATTATATATAAAAAAAAAGAGGATTTCATTGATAATTTGATCAGTTGAAATGGATGCAATGTTTTCTTTAGAATGGCTTATTCACCTTGATTCTTCAAAAGGGATCAGTGGACGTTGTAATATTAGAATGGATGTAATGATTTGATCAACTGAAATTTATGCCAGAAATTTTATTACAGAAGGACGGGCTGTTTGAGAAGTATCTTTATTGGAGATATGGTAACATTATCTTGACGTTGGACCATACATCTACTAGGACATCAACTTAAAACAGTTGCAGTGTGTCAAGTGTGCATGCAAGCTCAAATGCAAACCCAGACCAAGGTAAGCCATTTGTTGCCATGACTCTTTCCTTTGCAGCTCCAATTGCAGTAGAGCCTTTTAACAATCAATAATGAGCCCAAAAGTTGGATATTCCTCTCTAAATATATGCTTCTGTGACACCCAACTATAAAGATAAATACTTAGTTGTTCATAACCGTTCTCGGGTGCCCAGAGACAATTCCTGAGTGTCCATTGAATCACCTTTTCGTAAGGTAAACAACTAGATACAGTCAGGCTCATTCACAATCTGATAGATGTCCCCCACCTTAAGCTATTTGTCGCCCCAACATACTAGGGCATAGCGAGTTGGCTATAATAGTATGCTTACCCTTGAAGTTACACCCAAAGTTAGAATCCCTTTCTATAGTTTAGATTAGATTAGCATATTGCTCGAATAAAAAAAGCTAGATGTAGCCCCAAACTCAAGCATCATGATGGACATGAAAAGCATGATTCTGCTCTAAGCACTTGTCCAATAAATATTGATCTTTTTGAGCATAACATCCCACCAATTGAGTGCCTTGCTTTTAAAGGGTTTAACTTCATCCCATTGAGTGATTTAATTATCACTTTTGAAATTTGTGGTTTTGATAAAATTACTTTACACTAGGATTTCATTGTTGAATAAAAAAATAAAAAAAGTAGTTTTGTGGAAAGCAAATTTGGTGGTGCCTCAAAAGGTGTCATTTTATTAATCATATTATCTAGTGAAATTATTGTATAGGGAGCATAACCAATAGGGACCCTAAATGAGGTTTCATAACCCTATAGTCCCTAAATATAGGGACAAAGAGTTTTTCATGGGCCAAAAAAGAGGTCCTCAAATTATTCCAATATGTAAGGACTCTTCGGATATCTCAAAGAAATTATCAAATGCGAGGATCGTATGTAGAAACTCGTCGGATATCTAAAAGAAATTATCAAATGTGAAGACCGTATAAGGACTAAAAGAGTGAGCCCCAAGGGTGATTTTGAGTGGGAAGCAAACCTAACCCACTTGATAATGCTTCACATCAGCTTATCTCACCACCCAATTGATGCAGTCAGTATTGGGCCTCACACCACACTTGTAACATCTTTGAGGTCTGGGTTAGGTTCACCTGGCATTTTAGACCCAATTCGTTAACCTATCCAACTCACTTGTTAAAATTAACATTTAAGTGAATGTTTAAAGGGTTGAGTCGTTAATGAATAAACCCGTTAATCATTTGTTTTTTTTTGAACATCTCCAAATAAGATGTTAAATTTTGAACATAAAATTTAAATTTGACAGCGTATGTGGCATTTTGACATTTTTTAAAGTTTTTATTATCCACCCAATATGTCAAATTACATTATTATTTTATTATATTATAAAATAAATCATTAAATTAATAAAAACTTAATTGCAACATTAATTGCAAAAGGGGACCGTTTCCCTTATATATTAATCAAGGCGTGTTAAAAAGAAAAGAGGAGTCAACAATAACATTAAGGACGCTATTTCGCTGCTGAACATTTCAGCAGGAGGTCCTGCTTACACCCAATTCCGGGTGGACACATGTCCAAATTAATAAAAAATTAATTGCAATGATGATTAAACTAATAAAAAACATTAATAATTAATTTTGAAGCTGCTGTCAAATTTGACAGCAACTCTCTTGTTGCCAATCCTGTCATCACCACATAGGATTTGACATTTCGGTTGGAGAATATTAGTGTGGTTTTTTTTTTTATTGTTATAGTTTATGTGAACATTTTGACATTTCATTTGAAGATGCTCTTACAAGTCATTTTGGTCTACCCGCAAAACCCGTCAATCGAGATTGGTTGTGTAATTTCAGTAACAAAAACAACGATAGGCGCGGAGCAAAGGCCGTTGATGAAATATGTGGTCTACGAAGCGTTCAGGATTGAGCTGCCGGTGCCGTTGCAGTACGGAAAGGCAAACACGGATATCCTGATCGACAGCCACAACGGGGCGTCTAAGGTTAAAGAAGGGGAGTTGTTGTCCTGATTTTCGAGAGAGCCGATGAGTTTGTTCCTGATCGGTTTGTAGGCCAGGACGGGAGAACCTGTTGAAGTACGTGCTGTTGTCGAACGGTCCGGAAACGGAGAGTCCGACAGTCAAGGACAAGTAGTGTGCTGGTAAGGGCCTTGTCGTGTTGGTTTAGAGGCTTTTGGTGCTACCATTATTATGACATCACTGAAAAGAGCTAGCTTCTGAGTTTTTTGTTTTTTATTTTTATTTCAGGGGACTTGTAGATTTTCTTTTTGTTAGTGGATAATTGGTATACATTGCAATGCAATTTTTTTTTTTTTTTGTTTAAAAAAATTGTTAACGGGTGAATTGGATGATCTATTAGTATAAGGGATTGAGTTGAGTGATCTATTAGCTTAATGAATTGGGTTTGAGTGATCCGTCAATTTAACGGTTTGATTGAAACCGATGCAAACCTAATAAAAACAACCCGTTTATAGGTTTAGGGTTTGGACCTTGTACTGTTATTTGTAATAATTTTTTTTATTTTTTAAATTTTAATTTGTAAGACTTGGTACTTCTTCAATGAAAATGTTTTCTTTGGCATTACTAGCATATGAGCATACACAAAGTGTGTGAATAAATTTTTTATTTTTGTTTTTGAAATAGAAGGAAAGAGGAAGAGAAAGCAGAGAAAGCAGCTTGTTCGTTTTATTGGTCATGCAAGTAGAGTTACTAGGTTCAGATAGTCTAAGATACCTTGAACTACCAATTTTGTTTCTTCAATTCTTCCTATCATGAACTAGAAGATAAAATGTAAAGATCGTATTCTGACTGGAAATCTAACGCCAAACAAAATTTCGTACGAAGCTGCGTTTAGTAATTTATTTTAACAGGTCAGATAAAGAACATCCTATAGAAGGCCAAATTTCGATATCGGTATGAACATGAAAGCAACTCTTATCAAATCTCTACTTAGAATTTCCCATTACTGTCATAATAAGAACCTAACCTATGAATAACACTCAATTGTGGTTTGAAGTACTTGTGCTTAAAAGCAGAATCCCCCCTTTTCTTTGAATCTAATGATTCCTGCATTTGGTCAGTCCACATTTGGAACGAGAGCAGCAGTGGAACAAAATCATTGAGAAGGCTAAATATATATACAACAAATCTTATTAGATATTTCTCCATTAATTAAACAAAAATAGAACCTCACTGTCATTCCATCGTCTTTGTAGCCGATATTCTCTAGGATCACATGTATAGCAGTCAAATCCCTTCTTGAGCAGGTTCACCAAGTAGTGAAAGAGAAGACCAGGAGGTACCGTGTGGGATACCCATCAAAACAAAAGAAGGAACCTGCAGAGGTAAGCAAAAAGAAATAAAGGAAGTCCAGGATACAGCTACCAGCATCATGTTAAGCATCTATATATGATTAAACTACTACGACGGTGTAGATTTGAGTGCTTCTAATTGGCACCCAACAGGTACGGTATCACTGAAAACCCCTGTAGTTAACTACCCTTAATTTTGGGGCATGAGAGATTGATATTTTATAAAGTATCATTCACCATGAGAGGCACTAGACAAAAGTGTAGCTCTCTCAAGTCCTCACTAATAACAAATTATAGTCACGTCCCTTTCCCAAGTTTTCAAATATTTCTGCTTGGTACAAGGTTCAATATTAATACAAACAACGAATTGGTCGATAGTTAGATACGAGCTTACACAAATAGCTCAGATTGAACCCAGTGAAAAGAAGATAACACATGAATATATTGCTTACAAGACTGCCCCAAAATATAGATGTGTGAATATTTTAAACAGTCAAACTATGCTCCCCGGGTGAAGTTGGGAATATAATGCTTAATTAGAGAAACAGAGGGGAGAGAACTAACCTAAGTTTCTTTCGGAAGAGGAGTCAAAGGAGCACCTAATGATTTTGGATTTGGTCGCTCTCAGGGTTTAGATTGTAAACATCGTGAAGCCAAGTGTGCCAACTCAGTACCATCATCATTAGAAAGCTGTCCTTCCAAGCAAGAATCTGTCAGCATCTGAAGATTTCTATCTCGAATCAGGTCTAGGGCCTGATGCATAATGGTCAACCACCAGATGAATAAATTTACTTGTGTTTACATATCATAAGAAGGATAAATTCTCTGTCCATTCCAAGGGCCGAAAGGGCAGCACCTTGAAGATAAGATACAATGTGCCAAACAGGGGAAACTACTTGTGCTTGCATTGCATCGTTGAGAGCTTCCTGAGGCTTGTCACTCATGAGATAAGACAAACAACGCCGGGCAAAAATTGTTGGAGAAATCATTGTTTCAACATCAATGAACTGCAAGCGAAATAAAAATGTAAGCGATGATAACAAATACAGATAAAACAGCAATCAAGGATTTACTAAGTTTTTTTCCGGTTTTGTTCTTTTTATTGGTCATGCAAGTAGAGTTACTAGGTTTAGTTACTCTAAGGTACATTAAATTACCAATTCACTCTTTTAAAATTAATAAAATTGTAAAATTAGGAACGGGTTGTCACAGCATTGCCAAGATCTTGAAAGCAAATCTCGATAGGCCAAAACAAGGGTATCTAAAGGATGATTATTGCCAACAACTTGCAGCACCAAATGAACTATGACTGCAGAGTCTAATTCCACCAATAATTTATAATTAAAATGCAATGATGATGGCGTTCGAAAAAAAAATTGGTTTGTGCGAAATTACATTATGTTCATGATTTTATTTTGTGGTGGAAGACCAATTTGTTCATTTGATAATTTACTACCTTGAAATTTCTTGGTTTTCAACATTTGGTACATGAAATTTTTTTTCCTAGGGTCATACCTCAAGTCTTAATTTTGGGACAGTCTCATACATTTGTAAAGTTTTCCGTCAGAACCTTCAATAACTGATGACCTGGCGCTCAATTGGACAATGATTGGGTGCCACGTGTCAATATGTGCCACATGGCCATTAAAAAAATTAAAATTAAAAACTAGGGTAAGTTTTCAGTTTATTACTTTGAAGTTTTTTGGTTTTTCAATATTTCATACATTAAGTTTTTTTTTCATCCCAGTCTAGCACATAAAGTGATAATTCTTAGATAGTTTCATACATCCGGTAAGCTTTCTAATAAAATAGCAGTTAACTTGTGAAATGATGTCCAAGTGGACAATGACTATGCACCATGTGTCAATCTATGGCCCACGTGCATATTAAAAAATTAAAAATTAAAAATTAAAAACACCAAGTTCCTGGCGAGTTTAAAACTCAACCTGGGCAAACTCGGCCTTGCCGCCCGCAACATGTTGACGCAAAGATCGAAGCCGGGTGTCGAATTTGAAACAACAACACTAGGAGAGTCGCCTTCAATATGGAGGTAACTCGCTAGGAACTTCATAATTTCAACCCTTCATTTTATTTTAAATTTTAAAAATTTTAATATCCATGTGGGGCCTAAATTAACACGTGACGCCCAGTCATCGTCCATGTTGGCGCCACGTCACAGGTTAACTACTGTTTAACATAAAGCTTAATGAATGTATGAAACTGTCCAAGAATCATCACTTTAGGTACCAGATTGAGAAGAAAAAAACTTATGTATGAAATATTAAAAATCAAAAACTTCAAGGTAGTAAATTTAAATTTATCCTAGTTTTTATTTATTTTTAATTTTCTTAATTTTCAATTTTTTATGTCCACATGGCACCTAATCATTGTCCACGTGGGCACCACATCATCGGTTAACGGAGTTTCTAACGGAAAACTTAACGGATGTATGAGACTATACCAAAATTAAGACTTGAGGTGTGACTCTGGGATGAAAGAAACTTTATGTACCAAATGTTAAAAACCACGAATTTCAAGATAGTAAACTGAGATTAACCCAAGATATTATATATAGTGAAAATACGATACTTATGAGATGAGGATAAGGTTTTTGAGATGAAAATCATCTTGGGGAATTTTAATCCACACAAAGGGAAAAAAGAGTGTTGCCACATCAAAATATTACATAGTTTTATTATGAATATAAATAATTATATCAAGTCGCTCTTCAAACCATTTTCGATTTTGTGCAAAAAGATATTAGTCAAGGATTTAAAGAAAATCCCCCTTTTTGAGTTGCTTCACTTTGATCCTTAATGTATTTTCATCCCAAGTTTGTCAAAAAAAAAAAAAAATTGAGAACTGTTATTAGCACTCTAAAAATTCTATTTTGCATTTCTCACAAGTAGGGGTGCAACACGGGTTGGGTCAACCTGAATCTGCTCATGCCCAACTCGATTTCAAACCTAATAAAGAGGGTTAGAATGAAGTACAAACCCACTGAAACCCAACCCGACCTCAACCTGATTATTTATTGGGTTGTACGGGTAGGTTCGATTCCTTTTTGTTTGTTTTTTTGCCGAAACCCAACCGACCTCAACCCGATTATTTATTGGGTTGTAGGGGTGGGTTCGGTTCCTTTCTGTTTGGTTTTTAGCCGAAACTGAAAATCGAACCGAAGTTACTATTCGGTTTGATTTTTCTTTTCGGGTTGGTTTTTTTAATGTATATTTTCAATAAAGATAACACCGTTGCATGGCCACTTAGTACTACTGACACACCCCGACCAAAATCAAGGCATGCTAGCCGTCACGTGAGGGTGACGTAGCCATGTGTGCGGTGCGGAAATGATAATGATATAAAGAAATGTGAATAACTAAGAACCAAGCTAACCAATTTACACTAAGCAAATAAAAGTGCAATCCCGATATTTAAATGTGGTTACACAATAATCAGAGCATAGGTAGCCAAAGTGCAATCCAGTAGGATAAATGCTAATTATACAATACTAGAGGTGGTCCTACATTAGTGATAATCTGTCAAAATCGCCATCAATTCCTCGTAAGCCACCAATAAGCACTCCTACCTAAAACCTGGAATGGCGTAAAACAAAAAGTGTGAGTGGGCAAAAACAAAGCTTTTCAAAACCATTTCACTTATCAAAGTAATAACCCCTCGTTGTAAAACCTGTATAATTTCCTAGAAAATAGAATACATACGTATATCAAAATCATGCTCGGAATTGCAAAATCCACATATATGGCATGTAAAATATCTCAGCATAAAATATGTAAGCCAGGTGATATAAATTAATGCAAATGATGTGTCAGCCGGAGTCACTTAATATGACATGTACGACTGAATTTATAGCTCATCCATCTAGCCGGAGTTACCTAATATGACATGTATGGCTCAACCAATACCTCAACAAGTATGCCTGCACACGAGTCGGAACCACCTAAAATGGTTTGTACGACAGGACTGGGTGTAAATAAATACGCTCAAATGCTACGATCACGTGAAGACTATGCGAATGATCGCGGATCACCTACGAGTCGGAACCACCTATAGTGGTCTGTACGACAGGACTGTGCACCTAACTTGGATCCAAGGTGAGTGTATGGTGCGGGAGGTGAACATCACGTGGAAGACTATGCCCTGACCACGGGCGGGAGCACTAACATCGGGGTGCAAGTTTATGAGCTATAATACATCTCAACATAATCATGCAACTCACATCCATAATCTATAAACTCACCTGGCACTTACTAAATGCATATTCTAAGTATAAAATATTTGGCATGGCATTTCAAAACATAAGTCCATTTAAATGAGTTTCTGGGAAAAAATACCAAGCATATATATATACTGAAAACCAAAAGCCCACTCACTGATATGTGGCAGGATCGTAACCCTCGAGCTTCGCCTGACTGCGCTTGTCCTCTAGAAACGTCTCACCTATATGTGAAACAACTATTTTAACGTTATTTTAAGCACATAACCAAAACTAGGTAATAACTTCTCCTACGTTGCTCAATTTGGGTATTTGAAATACCATCGTGACCTACTCAACCCCACGAATATCCCCATATTCTTAGAATAATTTTCTAAGTTCCCACGTGCCCTCACGCACCAGTCAAGGCACAGCCACATGCGCCGCCCACGTGCCTGGCATACTGACGGATTCCCCAATGGCGTTAAGGAATATTCCGTTAAATAATAGCATATACCGTTAATTTTACCTGATGCCGTTAACATATTCTGTCAAAATTGAAGGAATATTCTCCTTCTTCTCCAATGGTTCGCCAGATTCCAACGCCGGCCACTGCTGCACTTGCCGGTTTCTGGAAAACTTAAAACTTGAATATCTTCGCCATTCCTCAACCAAATTTCATGAAATTTGTACCAAAAGGAAGTTGTAAACGAGTAGAACTAGTTCTTACCACTTTTACGTCCTAAACCCAAAGAAAAATGGCTGGAAAAATCCTTGAAAAACTGGCTATTCCTACAATCCCACAACCAAGCTCATTTCGACATCCAAACTTAACCAAAACTAGCCTAACATGCTAGAGAAGATGAATTCTTACCTTTTTAAGTCTTAAATCCAGCTAATATCTTCTCGATCACACAGAAGAAAATTCCACTCCTTGCCAGAGCTCGGGCGTCTCGAGTTCTACTAGTCTTTTCCTCAAACCAAGGGCATGGCTCGACTCCAAGGCTTGCAAGGAGTTCAAAAAAAACCTCTACTAGCTCGATTTGTGAGAGATGAAGTTCGTAGAGAGATTAGACGTACAAATTCTACGAACGAGGAAGACTCGAGAGAGGGAGAGAGAGAAGTCTATACGTGTGTGTGCGCATGTGTGTGTCTGGATTGGGTATCCATATAAAATCCTTAAGCCCTAATTAGGCTACCAATTGTAGGCTAAGATTCATCCAAAACAATCCCAAGCTTCAATTGGGTTCAAAGAAGTAGGAAATGAAAATAATAGTCCATTTTCTTAGCCCAATAATACATTCACAACCCAACGCTCAAGGGTAAAATAGTCATTCCACGCTATCGAGGATAAAATATATTATATTTTGGGACGGGTTGTCACAACTACGGTCTAGCAATATTCATTTTCACTTGTAAGTGAGAAGTTTTAGGTTTGATTATCGCTAAAGGCGAATTTGAACCATATTATTGTTAGTCCTTTGTGAGACTTAGCCCACTCCTTCATCCCTTAGTGTAGATAATATCGTTTGTTCAAATAAAACAGAAAAAACACCGTTGCATGGTACACTATATCACTAATGTATGCATTGTTGAAGCTTCAAAAGAAGGCCGAATCCTTATTTATTCCATTACCAAAAATAAGGTAAGATGCATATATTCCAGTACTAAAAATGATAAAACAATTATCAAAAAATTATACCAATAATTGTATCAAGCTAAGCTTACATTACATGGATAACCAAACAAAACAACCGGGCAAAAGCCTTATTCAAACATAAGGCACCGACCTCAAATAATTATAACGCAAAAACTAAATTCTAATAATTATATGCAATGGGAAATTAACATAGAATCCATTTCATACCGTTTATTAGTTAAGCAATTGGCTCCTGCCAAAATCCATTTCATCTTAAGCACTGGGCAATAAAAAACAATAACAAATCCTTAGGTTAATTGCATATGTACAGAGTGTAATGTATTAGTTAGTAAGGGTTTGTTAAGTATCATAATACTCGTTTAAATGGGTTTATAATTCGGTTGAGTTTGGTTTAGTTCGGTTTCCGAACTTTTGAAACTGAAACTAAGCCAATATAATCTAGTTCGGTTTATTTCAGTTTTGGTTCGGTGTTCAGTTCTATTTTTTTTCGGTTTCAATTTTTCGAACCAATCTCTATTGGGTTGGATTGATGCTTTGCTCGTCCATGTCAACCTAAACCCAATTCAATTTCTACTCAAATCGCTCATACCCATATTATTGGTCCCACTTCATATTATATAAGCTAGATACAAGTTTGGAATGACTATACTTGAAGTTTGTTGTTTGCTTTTTATTTGAACAATGTGCAATAGTATTGCTTTTTGTTAAAATATTAATATTATCTTGTCATTTAATTTCAACTTTGCATGGTTGAAACTTTAAAATGCGTATTTGCTATTTGGTTTATTTTTTTAATAGATTATGATGTGTAAAATTGAATTTTAAATAGTTCTTCGTTATTTGGTTCAAAATTTGAGATCTATTTTATAAAATAATAGGGTTAAAAAGATTGAATATGATAAAAGGATAATACTTGGGTGACTGTTCGGTACCTCATCAAACCAAACATTCTCCTTCTCCCTCATCGAACCTGACGCACCCACAACCCCTCTCTTCTCCCGTGATCCCAATCCCTAATTCCTGCGACCCACCAATCCCTTTCTTCTACAGCGACTGTGATCGTCGTCCTCCGTTATGGACGATGGCGATGATTGCGACCTATCATCATCAATTCGGACGGTCCCTCTCACCATTTGATCGATGATGTTTGTGCCTTGTGGTGACGAGCAAGATCCTGAAGCCACAATTTCTGCCATTAATTAATTTGGATCTCCATAGTGGTAACAATCAGTGCGTGAAGAAGAACCTCAAGGAAGAGCATGAATCTCTTTTTTATAAAAGTAAATCGTATGAGTTCAGTTAGATGGGTGATAGCTTTTTGTGAAAGAATTTGCAATGGTTTTGCTGGTCTGGAACTGTCAGTACCCAAGTACTATCCTTGATAAATTTAGGCAAACCCGAATTGACTTGAGTAAGCCCGAACCCAATTTAAACCCGAAACCGAATAAACAACAACAATGGAAGAAGAGGCAAAGCCAGCCGTGTCCACAGCCACCCAAGTCCTCCCATCCCCTCTGAGCTCCGCCGAAGTTCTCCCTGTATAGCCTCCGCCGTTTTCTCTTCCTACCTCTTGAAAATGATGCCCTTTTCTCCAACTCATCCACTCTCTAAAAGGTTCGCGCCGTCCTCATTTTCTCGAGGTACAGTTAAAAACCCATCTCCCAAGTTTTGCATCTTTATGTGAATTTCTTGTGAATTTTGAAGATTTTTGTGATCTGGGACCGCGTTTTCTTTCTATTCAATTGTGAATTTGGGTTTGTTTGGATTCACAATTTGAACGTCTTTAACATTTCTAAATATTTCATTTTCTATAAAAAGATTAGATAAATGTATAATCTTTGTAATTCCGCTGCCTTGTACTTGCATTTTAGTCTTTATTAATGTGTTAAGTGATCGTTACGTAATCTGTATGCCATGGGTAGAATTTAGAAGTTGATTTGGTCCTTTTGAGACTGCAGAGGATAGGCCTATGGGAGTTAACTTGGTTTGTAGATTGTTCATCTATCAACCTTGTCATTGTAATCATTCTCAATCAATTTCTTTAAATCCTGCTGTTGTGCGCTGCTTCGTTTGTTTGCTACATTAAATGAAGTATGGATGGAGTAACTTTTTGTTTTTTGTCATCTTGAAGGTTCTCCGGACCCCTGACTTTCGAACGTGCAAATCATCCGAAGAAATTCAAGATCGTCAGCTCATCAGGATTTTGTTTTCATCTTTTCACGCAATGACATATATTTATCCCTTGAGTTTAATATGATAAAGCTGAGCTGATTTGTTAATCTTAAAATAGTGGTTTATTAATATGGTACTTATGATTACATCCGACCTTCATTCACGTGCTAACTTGGTTTATTAATCTATCATGTGAATAATTATATTGAGTTTCACTCGTGAAACTCAGTTTGTGATAGTTTTATTGTTGGCCACCCAATCCTAGAATATTGTTAGTAGCATTCAGATGGCCTTCTGCTTCCTTTACGAGGAGATATCTGTCTTACTCATCTTCTTATGTTGACGCATGGTTCTGTCCTGAGTTTCTTGAGCTCCATGTATGCCTTCACTCCAGATATGGATCCCTTTAGACAATTTTGAGTTCAAGGCTTTTTATGACGGAGCCAATTGCATGAGATGTTGTTTGTTACTTGTGATTTGCTTATGATTATGTATGTTGCAAATTGCAGATGTGAAGCTTCTGATGGAACTTTGCAAACAGATGATGGCGGAAACAGTTTCGGCAATAAGAAGTAAGAATGCGCCAGGTGAAAAGCCCCAAGATACAAGGGCTTTTGGAAAACCATAGAAAAGAAGTTCCCATCAGGTGTAGCCAGCGAGAATCAGCGGGCTGAAGATGGTCAGACTCAAGGGACAAATATTGTTGGTGGGTCTGCTTTTGGCGGGAATTTCATTACATTTGTAGGTGAAGAACCAGTTTACCATGGAATAACAAAGGAGTCATTTCGAGCTAATGGCAGCAAAGAAATAGTTCTGTAATCCTACCGTTATCATAGATTCTGATTTCATTAGAATGGTTATTCACCTTGATTCTTGAAATGGGATCAGTGGATGTTGTAATATTAGAATGAATGAATGATTTGATCAACTGAAATTTATGCAGCAATTTTATTACAGAAAGACAAGTTGTTTGAGTAGTATATTCGCTGGAGATTATACATATACTTAACCCGGTTCCCCCGGGCACTGTTTTTCACTGTTCTTGAACAGTTAAAGGACGGTAATACCCTCGGGTTTTCAGCTCTCATTTTCTGCTTTCCTCAACTGGGTTTTGCTTCGTCGTCGTTGTGCGCTCTGATTTCTCTCAATTTCTTCCTTCTTGTTTCGCGAAATTATCTCCGGCGAGACACGATCTTTGAATTTTTGCAATCATTGTTGGCTGCGATCCGTACGTTGGATCGATTTCGTCTTTTTCACCATTTTGTTTCAAGCCTCTCTTTTGAGAGAATTGTTACGTATTAAGGTTAGTGATTTCTAAATTTTTGAGTTTTGCTTTGCAGTTTGATTTCATTTTTGGTTGTCTTGCCCAGATGTTAGAAGCTTTTAATTTTTTTGGGTTCAATTTTAAATGGGTTGTTGCTTTCGGAGTTTTCTTTTGATGACAGAGATTAATCCGTGAGTTTCTCTCTTCTTTTTTCTTCTTTTTTTTTTTTTTTTTTTTTTTTTTTTTTTTGGTGCCGTCGGGTTTTGCATGTGGGTGTATAATCAGGTTTTCTTTTGAATTTCAGAAGATTCAGTTTTTTATTTTTTTGGAACTTTTGTCTGCAGCTTTGGAAGACATTTATGCTTAAGGTGAGAAACTTTGGTTGCTCGCTTTTGGGTTTTGTTGTAGAATTAAGTTTTTTTTAATTTTTCAATTTTTATTTTAAAAAAAAAAAAAAAGTTACATTCGTGGGAATTCATTTGTTCTTCTTTTTCTCTGCATCTGGAAAATGCCACCTGATGTGAGTTTATAATTAAATATGAATATCAAATGGGTTTTCTGTGCAAATTTTCTTTTTCTGATTTTTGGGTCTTTGTTTTCAGGCTTTAGCGCCGTCGTTTTCCGAAGCCCTCTGTACTCAAGGTAAGCAATTTAAACTTTTGGTGGACTTAGATTTTTGTTTTAAGTTTTATTATATTGGAGTTAAATTTGGTTGCACCTTGGAGTTGGTTTTGTTGAAGTTTCTAATGAAATTGAATTTGGTTCTTTTTTGGGGTTGATTTTGTTTATGTTTTTGTTTAGTTTTATTTATGCTTTTAACTTAAGGAGTAAATAGGTCCTCATTACAACACTAATGTACCACTTAGATACATATATATATATATATATATATATATATATATATATATATATATATATATATAAATGAAAGGTCAGACTGATACATTTTGGAGAAGTGTATCAGACGTGTACCTCCGATCTGGAGGAGTTTCTCCATTGAAGTGTTTTAAGATATGCTCAAAGTATTTGACGTATCTCTGGGAAAATCATAGAAAAAATTGTTAATCACAATATGTAGATAGATAAGGAACACCAAGCTTAAACGGGAAATCCAAAAATTTAACTGACTCGCAATCTGACTTGGGAGAACCAGAGTTTTTCCATCCATACACCTTATATGGTTATAGTAATTCATGGCCTCCTGAGCCATAGGGAAGAACTGCAGATACATGGAAAAACAAACAAGAAAAAGTTATAGTCATAAGTGCAAGAAATATAAAGCCAAAAGAAGCACCAACATTTCCACCATACAACCCCAGGTCTTAAGGTGCTGATTATTGATCTTACTTTAAGAAATAAGAGAAGACTACAAATCATTACTCCTGTCCTTGCCATACCAGCTTTACAATGAACCACCACAACATTTTCGACGCCCTCCTGTAACCATGAATGAGCACTTCGACAAAAGGATTCTATGAGCTCGATTGGGGGGCAATTATGATCATCAAATGGGAAACTTGCAACCTTGAAACATTCAGAGAAGCCAAATATAGAAGAAGCTCTTATTCAACATGACTGAAAAACAGAATTACAGCAACGAAAAGTTAAACGTTTTAATCTATTTGACTATACTTTCAACTTTCTTCTTTCTCAATATATTAACACATACAAGATGGCCCTCATTATGTCATCACATCATTCACATAAATGTCTTATGATTTCATCAACGGCCATTTTGTTATTTAATCAAAGATGTTAAAGTGAAGAACTTTAATAGCTCCATCAATGATATAGAATTCTTTTATTATTATTATTTTTTTGCATATAAAAATGTTCCAAGCACTTCACCTAGCAACAATATCATGCCTTATTTTTCAATTTACTTATAAGGTTTCACATTTTTGTAAATATCAAGAACAAAAACCTGGGACAGCCTCACAATTTGGTGCACTGACTAGGTAATTGACAGTTGGGTATGGGTATGGGTAGTTAAAAACTATGAGACATGAAATTATTGTCAAATGCAAGGACAGAAGGTCATGTATTTGCAAAGTTGAAGCGGCCCAAGGACCGAGTTGGTATGTTTGAGTAGATTACCTGATCTCCTAAGTTGGGTTTAGGTTTAATGCTCAGTAGTTGTTGTGCTTCTGCTGCTTTTTAGTTGTCGAGGATATGCAGGGAGAGCAAGTAAAAAGATTGTATTCACTGTGTTAACGCATTATTGAACAAGAGACCCAAAGGGAAGGACATATTCAATCTCAAGGTCTGTCAGCTTTCACTGCTTAATTTTATTATTATTAATTTTGTTTGCTCTTTCAAATTTGAATGCATGAGTTTTTAAATTTTATTGCGATTAGTTTACCTGAGATGGGTTTTGGGTAATCATATGTTATTTTCTGATTTGGTTACAGGATGCGAATCATTGCTTCTTTAGAAAAGATTAAGGAAGGTGAGCAATTTCAGAAGAAAATGCGATTATCATTTTCCAGAGATCACGGCATGCCCCTTCCGTTATTTTTTGGTGGTTGTAAAATTATGACCTGACATGGAAGTGGGTTTTGACAAGATTTTTTTTTTTTTTTTAATTTTGCATCTGCAGTGTCATGTTAAGCATTATTGTTTACGTATAAATGCGAGTGTGTTTTACATTTATTTAATGCGTTTAATTTTAACCTCTACATTTTCAATGTTCACTAATGCCTTTAATTATCCTCTGTTTTACATCTCAATGACGACACAAAAGCTCCATAGAAAAGGTATCAGCTTTTGACTCAAATTTCGACGGTGCCCTATCATCTCTCCCAAAATCAAAGCAACCCCAAGCAATTCCGGAATCATTTTTCTGTGTCCCAAACAATGTTTTAAAGAACTCGCCTCGGGGCGCGCCTAGGGCGCCCTTGAGGCTGGGCGGAGAGGCAAACGCCTCAGTTTTGATGGAGTAGGCGAAATGCTTCGCCGGAGACGCCGAGGTGGCGGAGGCGCGCCTCAAGGCGTCTGGACGCCTTGTCAGACCATCCAAACCCAAAACGACGTCGTTTGGGTAAGGATTTTCAGTCTTCTACCATACCTTCGAATTCGATCCCATTTTTCCTGCCTCTGCCTTTTGCCTTCTGGCTTGTTGCGTCTTCTTCTCCCGCGCGCCAAAAGCCCAGAGGCTCAGAACACCGGTCCAGTCGCCACGCCGTCACGCCGCCATCACCCCGCCGCCGTCACCTCAGCACCATCAGCCCAGCCCCAGCGCCGTCAGCAAGATCCCAAAGGTTAGGGTTTCTGAAATTAGGGATTTAGTTTTCTAGGGAAGGTTTTGCATTTTCTGGGGAAGGATTTCGTTTTCTAAGGAAGGATTTAGTTTTCTGGTTCTAGGGAAGGTTTTGCATTTTCTGGGGAAGGATGATTTCTGCGAGAGAGAGACAGAGTGAGACAGAGAGAAAAACGCAGAGTAGAAATAGAAAACAGGGGAATAAGGCTATAGCCCACGGTTTTATTTGGATGTTTTGCAATTAAACCATAACCTGTTTTGCAATTATGCAATTATAGTATCATAATTTATACCATAAACTGTTGTGCAATTATACCATAAATTTAAAGCTCCCATAAACTGTTGCTGCCATAAATTTAATGCTCCCATAAATTAAACCATAAACTGTTGCTGCCATAAATTGTTGCCGTAAATTTTACCATAAATTTTACCATAAATTATACCATATAGACTGGATGTTTTGCAATTAAACCATAACCTGTCTTGCTAATCAGATAATCAGATAAATTGGCACTAAAGGGGTATATAAATTAATTAATAAATTGTTAGAAATTGTTAGAAATTGGCACTAAAGGGTTATATAAATTAATTAATAAATTGTTAGAAATTAGCACTAAAGGGGTATATAAATTAATTAATAAATTGTTGGTTCATTAATTGTATGCATGCATCTATTGTTTATTGTTAAGGGTATTGAAGAATATGGCTTCTTCTTCTAAGAAAGATTTTGCTTGGCAATGGACAAAAGATTTGGATCCTGTCACTAAGCACTTCTATTGTGTTTTTTGTAACCACAAATGCACGGGTTCAATTTCTAGATTCAAACATCACTTGGGTGGTGTAAGTTCGGGAGGAATGATAAGTTGTAAAAAAGTCCCACCCAATGTGAAGGAAGAATGTTTTGCTAATGTTATGGGAACTAAAGAAAAGAGGAAAGCTAGTCATGAGTTGTGTCGTGGTGGTGAAGAAGAAAGTGCAAGTGTCGATATGGGCACAACAAGGACAACATATGTAAGTAGTGGGAGTGGGAGTGGGAGTGCCACACATTCACAACAAATCGGTTCTTTTCTACCACCTAGGTCAAGGGGACCACTTGATAGGTATGTTACATTGGAAGCTCGTCAAACCACGTTGAATACACCTTTCAAAAAAGAGGAAAGAAGACAAGCATCCCGAGCATTGGCCCGATGGTTCTACACTAGTGCCATTCCATTCAATGCGGCAAACAATGAATATTATGTTAATGCAATGAAATTGGTGTCCAATTTTGGTCCCGGCTTTGATGCTCCTACAAGCCATGAATATAGAACTTGGATGCTCAAAGAAGAAGTTGATGATGTACAAAGTATGATGAAAGAACATCAAAAGGCTTGGAAGAGATATGGATGCACTATTATGTCGGATGGATGGTCGGATGGCAAAAGTAGATGTTTAATCAACTTTCTTGTCAATAGTCCTCAAGGTACTTGGTTCTTGAAATCAGTTGATGCATCGGCCTCTATTAAGAATGGAGATTTGTTGTATGGCTATTTGGATGACGTTATTCAAGAAATTGGGGAGGAGAATGTGGTTCAAGTTATATCTAACAATGCTTCGAACTACAAGAATGCCGGGGCAAAACTTATGGAGAGGAAAGAGAAGGTGTGGTGGACTCCATGTGCGGCTCATTGCATTGATTTGATGCTAGAAGATATTTCTAAGATGCAATGGTTTGATGACACACTCAAACGTGCTAGGTGTATTTCAAAGTATCTATATGGGCATCAATGGGTACTAGCTTTGATGAGAAAGTACACTAACAATTCGGAAATTCTTCGTCCGGCGGTCACTAGGTTTTCTTTCCTTACACTACAAAGCTTACAAAAGCAAAAGGAAAATCTTGTTGCTTTGTTTACCTCTCAAGAATGGTCGGAAAGTACCTATGCAAAATCCCGTGAAGCAAAGTTGGCTAAGCATCATGTGTTATATGATCGTGAGTTTTGGGGTCGAGTTTCCTTTTGCATTAAGGGCGTTCTTCCTCTTGTTTGTGTTTTGAGAGAGGTTGATTCAGAGGAGAGACCCCCCATGGGTTTTATATATGAGTTGATGGATGCCGCAAAAGAGAAAATTGCAAGCAATCTTAACAAAGTGGAGAAAAAATATATGCCTATTTGGAGAAAGATAGATCGTAGATGGGACGATCAACTTCATCAACCACTACATGTGGCGGGCTATTACTTAAACCCACAATTTCGATATGAGGATAATTTCTCAGATACTGATGAAGTGCGAAATGGGTTGTTTGCTTGCATGGATAGGATGCTTGGGAAAGGGAAAGAACGTGAAGAGGCCGATGTTCAATTGGATTTATTTACTAATAAGCGTGGTCCATTTGCGGATTCTATGGCTATGCAAACTAGGAAAAAGCGAACACCAAGTAAGATTTAATTAGTTAATTGTTAATATCTTTTTATCATTAACCTTTAAATTACTTACCTTATTAATATTGTTTTTTTAGCGGCTTGGTGGGAGCGCTTTGGGCATAAAACACCCGAGTTAACGAAATTTGTTATCCGAGTTCTAAGCCTTACTTGTAGTGCATCGGGATGTGAGAGGAATTGGAGCACATTTTCAATGGTAAGTAAATATATTATTAGTATCTTAAGTGTCATTTTTGCTTAAAATGTTTAGACTCGAATAATAGAATTGATTTATTTGTAGATTCATACAAAACGAAGGAATAGGCTTGAACACAAAAGGCTTAATGTTTTAGCCTATGTCAAGTACAATTTGGCTTTACAACAAAGAAGTAAGAAAAGGATGGAGAAGTATGATCCTATTGTTGTGGAAGAAATTGCCTCCGATGATGAATGGATAACAGAGATAGAAGATCCCGTTCTTCCCGAAGATCCTACATGGCTTGAGGATGAGTTATTGTATAATGTTGAGGCCGTAAGGAATGTGCCAACCCCGGTTTATGAAGGTGGCTCATACATTCAAGAGCCTAGAGTCTTCTCCTCCTCCTCCTCCTCCTCCTCCTCGTGAGCCTACTCCTCCTCCTTGTGAGCCTACTCCTCCTCCTCGTGAGCCTACTCCTCCTCCTTCTCCTCGTGAGCCTACTCAACCTCAGGGTCCTATTACATACAAAAGAAAACGGGGTAATGAAGAATCCACAAGTAGAACTAGAAGAAATGTGGAATATGATTCGGAAGATTCTTTTAATGAAATGATGAGATACCCGACAAGTTCATCTAGAGTTGGCAATGAAGAGGATGATGTTGCCTTTTATTTAGATGAAGAGGATTTAGATGAATGATTTATATCTTTGTTTGTATTTTGATTTATATGAAGATGATTTGGATGAATGATTGTTTTCTTTGTTTGTATTACCTTTTGAATGATGAATTTGGGTGATATTACCTTTGAATGATGAATTTAAATGATATTATCTTTTGAATGACTATGGATTTGAATGAAAAATTGAGAATGGATGTTTATTTTACATAGTATTATTTTTTATACAATTATATGTATAATATATAAAACATATATATATAAAAAAAAATTAAATCCTATAAGGCTTCGCCTCACGCCTCACGCCTCACGCCTAGGCTAGGCTTCGCCTCGGACGCCTCGCCCACGCCTCACGCTTTTAATACATTGGTCCCAAAATACAGTATGTAATATCTTCATCTCAAATTTATTCATCTCACAAACGTTGATATCAAGTTCATAGTTTTTCATTGTTCGAAATTCCACACTACTCAATATTTAATAACACTTTTATTTTCCTCCATTTACCTTGTTATTTGTGATGTTGCAGCAAAGGAAATATCAGACGCGACTCTTACTCCAAAGGCTCCAACCAGAAATGTATCAGATTCCCCAATCATTTCTGAAACCATATATATGGCTGCAAAACAGATATGTATACCCTTTCATTGTTCTATACTTTTTGAATTATTCACGACCTATTAAACATGATCTCTTTATCCCATTCGCTTTAAACTCAAATAGTTCACTAGATTTCTTTATCATAGTATCTTTCGACCATCTTTTGTATGTAAGTAGGACAATTTCGTAAATCTTTTGTATGTAAATATTATGTACATATGCATCAAGCATTCTCTTTTGTATGTAAATAGGATTATCTACTAAATCTTTTGCACGTAAAATAGTATGTACATACAGATCAAGTATTTTTATATGTACATAGTGCTATACACAAAATTTCATACAGTTTTCAATCCTGCAGCATCGCGCGGACCTCTCTTACTAGTATGGTACTATTATCTGGACATGGGACTAGGACATCAACTTAAAACAGTTGCAGTGTGTCAAGTGTGCATGCAGGCCCAAATGCAAACCCAGACCAAGGTAAGCCATCTTCCCAAACCCAGGCCCCTCCCAAATTCCTTGTTTCGATTCGAAGGAGGATGAGAAACCGGCCAGTCCAGCGGCAGAATTGATGACAAAAAGCAGGGTCAACCAACGGGATTGGGGATTGTGGGTTAGGGTTCTTTTTGGGGGTTGGGTGAGAGAGATTTTCAGAGAAAGGTGCAAATGATGACTAAGTTGGAGAAAATAACTCATTTATATACGAGGGCAATTAAGTCATTTCAACATGTAAGAAAAATCATATTTCTGTCCTATTGTTTGTTGTGCATGGCGTGCGCATATTCGGTTTGTCCTATTTCAATCCTAAGATTAAGAAAATTGGTCATTTTTAACAATTTTTCAAATTTTTAAGCTTACTTATGTGATATTAAGTATGGCCATTGTAGTAACTAGTAAGGTTTTAATAGTTTAAAATTATCAAACTAACTTACTTATGTGCCTGGCATTTTAAACACTAAGAGGAAGAGCGTTTATAACAAATATTGGATTAACCGTTAAGGTTTTAGTAGTTTAAAATTATCAAACTACTAGTAAGGTTTTAGTAGTTTAAAATCCAATTCCCACCACCGCCGCATATTTTTCACATTTTCACACTTCTAAATGAATTATTATGAGTTTTTAATGTGCTTTGGCATTTTAAATTCCTTTGTATTTTTAAAGTGCCTTGAAAAATTTTAAGCTTACTTATGTGATATTAAGTATGGCTATTGTAGTAACTAGTAAGGTTTTAGTAGTTTAAAATTATCAAACTAACTTTTTATTTTAATGGGTTGAAACAAGTCATCCACATGTAAACCCGTTAACGACCTCATTAACAGGTAATCCAATAACGACCCGATTAGTTATTTTATTGATTCGAAATCCGTTGTTTTTTATCGTGCTAACTGATTGTGTAATAAATTGCTAGGTCTAAAAAGGGCTAAGGCAAACAACATTTAAAACGAATAAATAAACCTTTTTCTTTTTTTTTTTTTGTACAGAAAAAGAATAATAAATTTTGAATATATAGATTTTATAGGAAACTTCATTTTAATCCTTAAAAAATATGAGTTTTAGACTATAGCCTTGTGTAAGATTAAAATCCAATTTTAGTCCTTAGTACATTTAATCATCTCATTTATTAGTTATATTTTGATGTTTTATTTATCTTTTTATCCCTATTTTAATGTATTAATTACATTTAAATTTAATTTTCATTTCATTCATCATAATATATTTTAACGTCTACATTTACGCAACTAATTTTTTTTATGATATATATTCTGATAAACTCCGAAGCCAGTGAGCTCCCAACAGGCCTCGTGCTAGGTAGGAATGGAAATATACATATAAGGATCACTCCCCTAGGCGATGTGGGATCTTACAATCCACCCCCCTTAGGGGCCTGACGTCTTCGTCGGCACACCACGACCAAGGATAAGCTATGATACCAAATTGTCACATCCCGGTCTCGACTCTACCGTAGCACGATATTGTCCGCTTTGGGCCTCGACCACGCCCTCACGGTTTTGTTTCTGGGAAGTCACACGAGAACTTCTCAATGGGTCACCCATTATGAGATTGCTTTTGCACGAACTTGCTTAACTTCGAAGTTCCAATGAACTCCAAAGCCAGTGAGCTCCCAGGCCTCATACTAGGTAGAGATGAGAATATATATAAGGCTTACAGGATCCACTCCTCTGGGCGATGTGGGATGTTACAATTAATACATTTGAATATTTTGGTATATCCATCGATACAAACATATAGGTACATTAATTCAATATAATGTATTTTGGTACGTACATTTTGGTATACACATTTGAGTATTGACTTTCTAGTACATTAATTCAATATACTATATTTTAGTACATACGTTTCGGTACGTACATTTTGGTACATACATTTCAGTATTGACATTTCGGTACATTAATTCAAAATAATCAATTTTATATATTTCGGCACAGTCATTTCTGTACACTTATGTATTTATACATTTTTTTTTGTATCACAAATTTCTTTTAATATTTTCTCATTTATGTTCTTTTGTAATTAAAGAACTAAATATGTGCATATTAATAAAATTAAAATTTAATGTGGAGAGATTAAATAAAAATACACATTAAATAACAAAAATTGAATATAAATTTTGATAAAAGTACACTTCAAGGGATTAAATTGAATGTGTAATCTAGCATTATTTTTTTTTTAAAATTTTAATCTTTTATAAGGACTAATGTTCAAAAATCCCTAGATTTCATCCAACTTTACGCTTATATTACGTCAACAAATCTAGTGTGTTCCGACCTATTCCAAGGACCAATTACCAAGTCAAGTCAATAGTATACATCTGAGCTATTTAATAATTCCAAGGACCATTCATAAAAAAAAAATAATAAGAAAGAAGAAAGAAGAAACAAGTACAAAAGTTCAAAAAGAAAATACAACAACAAAATGCCGTTAAAAATATAATAATTCCAAGGACTAAAATTTTAAATTACCAAGTAAAGTCAATAGTATACATCAAAACTAATTAATAATTCCAAGGACAAATACTTTAAAATACAAAGTCATTACATTCCCACTTGAACTGTGGATACTTTAATTCCTGTATAAAGATTTGGCTATGTTTTGGTTACTTAATGTATTGCCTCTGATTGTTACTTGTAGGCTAACCATTCTTTGTAGCGTGTTTGGCTGTCTTCTTTAAAAGTTAATTACGCGTGCTTCTTTATTTTTATCTTCAACATCTTATGAGACAGCGACAACTTCACTTCATTGGAGGAGCTTCTGCGGGACATTATATGTACAAGTTTTACAACTAAATCTCCTTGGCAAGTGATTTGTTAGTGTTAATTGTTTGTAAGAAGTTTATTGCTACATTAACTTTATCAAAACATTTCGGCAGTATATGTTTTGAATCATGATAATTACTAAAGAAATTCAATTAATTTTGGAACTGCATATGATTGTTTTGTTCGTCGTAAATTTTAGTTCAAGGGATTAGTTGCACTCCTGTGCAAAATCTTGTCAAATTTACTAAATGGTTAACTTTTTATTTTTTATTTTTATCCAAGTAGTAATTTATATCATGCCTAACAACGATGCGACGACGTTTAACAAATTAATTATTATTTATTTCATCAGAAATAATACATCAACAATCATATATGCTTTCTATACACAAATTACAAAAAATTTCATGAAAAATAATTTAAGATATATAGAGGTTGTGAAGGGTGAAGGGGAAGTGAGGAGAATTTAAAAGAAAAATAATATAAGACCAGAAGTGGGGCCTTGGCTTTTTGTGTAAGTGAGGATGAGAGAGAAAGGGATGGATGAGAGAGACAGAGAGAAATTGATGAGGCAAGGATGAACAGAGGGGATGGGTGAAACAAAAGGGGGTGAAGAGGAAGAGAGAGAGAGAGTTGTTATTACTTTTATTATATTTTTTGTCAATATTTTTATTATATTTTTGGTCTTAATTATTGAATAAATTATTAGACTGCTTTTAGTAAAGATTCAAAGTTTTGAAATTCTTTTTATTATCGTTTGAAGGCTGAGTTATGACCTTTGTACTGTTATTTGTAAGAAACTTTTTTTTAAAACTGTTATATGTAAGAATAATTTTTTTTATTGTTATTTGTAAGACTTGGTACTTCTTCAATGAAATGTTTTCTTTGACATTATTCTTGTCTCAATGTCGACACTCACCATATTTTGAAGAAAAACAAAATACAGCATTCTATACAGAAAGGCTATCTAGGATCGCATCTCCAGAAGATTTTCTCATGAAAATAGAATTTTGTCACTTAGTACTATAATCTAGTTATATTTCTCTTCACTTATAAAAGAGATCTCTCACTTAAAATAGAGTTTTGCCATTTAGTATTACGGCGTTATTGTACATGACAATTGAAGACCAAGCGGCTAATTATCCCCAATCATGTACAACTGTGATCGAGATTAGCAAGGGGCCTCTTAAGTTGTGCATCATTTTTGAATAATTATCTCTTTTTTAGTTTTGAGCCTGGCCTCTTTGTGGCCCTGTTTAATTGTGTCTTGCACTTACTTGAAGCAGATGAAATATTAGGATGAAAATCACACACATACGAAAGGGCCAAGGCAAACAACATTTAAAACGAATAAAACTGTGAAAACAAATATAGTGTGTTTTGAACTTATAATTTCAAGGAGCCAACACGGGTTGGTTCAGTTGATAAGATTTCTGACTTGTGTATCGCCCCACCAAGGTTTGAGTCTCATTGCGAGCTGTTTCTAACTCGAGATTGTAGGTATGTCCTGACGTTGGTGGTGAGAGTAACCAATCTCTCCTAAATTTTTTACGATCGAATAATTCCAAGGATCAAGACTTTAAATTACTAATTCAAGTCAATACATTCTCACTTGAATTGTGGCAAGTTTATCCTGGATAAAGATGTGGCTTTGTTTTAGTTGAAGAAAATTGAGATTCCACCATAAAACCAATTGTCAATATGAGGAGTAGCTAACCTCTTGTAAGCCCTTGCAAGGTTTCTCCTTTCACCAATGTGTCACTCTTGCAAGGTTTCTCCTTTATAAATTGGAGGAAGAGAACCCAAATTTAGGGAAGCTCTCAGTGTTAATAATAAAAAAAAAATCTTATTTTCTTTTAACTTTATATAAAATGTTGAGTTGGAAATTTGAGAAATGTATAGATAAAGGTGGAAGCACAATAATCAAAATTTGAAGTGTTTTAATTAAATATTGAAATCCCACAAATATTTAATTAATAAAATATAAAATTTGAGCACTCGAAATTTTTTTTTTTGGTGAATATATATCGTTGTAAGAAAAATAAAAAATATAGAAACAATATCCCGCTGAAAAGATAAGTCAGTCTTGTGAAAAATAACGCAACAGTATTAACACTTATGCACTCCAATCTCAAGCATTGATTCTTCTGGTTCCAAATTTCCACAAGTAACCTCCCCGATTCAACAAAATTCCTATTTGCATTGAAAAAATTTCCAGAAGTAATCTCCACAATTCAACGAAATTCTTATTTGCATTGAAAGAAAAAAAAAAGAGTGAAAATTTTGAAATATCACATGAACTTATACATATTTTTTTAATTTGTCATTTGAACTAAAATTTTAAGCAACTATGATAACCCATTGTGAGGCTTAGCCCAATACCCACCTACATAGATAATATCGTTTGTTAAAAAGAAATACAAATCACAAATGATGTGACCGTAATAGGAACAAATTTCTGGGTTTTTGTTGTTCATTAAAGACACATGTTCCATTTCCAGTTTGTGATTAGGGATGGGCAAAATACCAAAGGGTATGGGTAATCGCGGTTACCCATCTATTTAAAGTTCACGGTTATAGTTATGGGTAACTGTTTAAACAAACTAACGGTTATGGGTATAACCGTATAACCGTGAAATTTAAATGGACGGTTATGGGTATTACCTGCGGTTATAACAGGTATCCATTTAACTGTTTATTTGAATATATGTAAAATTAAAAAAAAAAAAAAAATTAAAAACCCTTAATTGTTCAATCTCAGTGTTTTGTGAGAGAAAATAAGTGTTTATCACAATAGGTGCTTCTTTTGGCCCGCATGTTCCATTTTCAAAAGTGCTCAAGAGTGCAGAGGGAGCAAGTAGTAGAGTGTGGAAGCAAGGAACCAGTTCAGCCCCAGCTTTCCAAAATTACAATAAATGTTACTTTTTTTTAATTTTTAAGTTGTTAAAAAAAATATGTAGACGGTTGAAAAAAAAGGGTAAATGGGTAAGAAATGGATAAACGGGTTAAAAAATGGTTAAATGGATATACGGTTACGGTTAACGGGTATACGATTATTGTTAAATGGGTACGCAGTTATGAGTATGGTTAACCGTTTATAAACGGTTATGGGTATGGGTATAACCGTTTAGGCAATTACCTAACGGGTAAACGGTTATATAGATATGAGCATAAATGGTTATGGGTAAATAACCACAGTTACCCGCCCACCATAACCGTTGACCATCCCTATTTGTGATAGCCTTATTACATGTGAAAAGACTCTGTGACAACACCACCATTCAAAATTTTGACACACTTGTCGGGGTGGATTCAAAAATCGAAAACCGAAAAAAAACGAACCAAATGAAACCGAACCCACTCCTACCCACTTGCACTGTTGAACAAAAAAACTCGACATATTGACTTTTCAAAACTAGACTTAACAGGGGCAAAGGCAATGCACTCTTGGTTAATTGTTTTTCTGCCTCTTGATCTTGATTGTAATTGTCTTTAAGATGGGGGAATTATTGTGCTTTGGGCATTTTACTATTAATCATCATCCTACATGTGAATTTTTACACTGGGATGCTAACATGACGATGAGGTGCACAGAGGACGAAATTGCAAGCCAATTATTACTAAGGGCACTTGAAATTGAAAATCGAAACTGAAACACAAATCAAATTAGACTGTACTGAACGGTTTGGTTTTGCAGTTTTGAAACTGAACCACAGTGTAGGTAATAGTTTGGTTTTGGTTTTGGCTTTTGAAAACTACACCGAAACCGAAACCGAAACTGCACCTCAAATTAAATATTATGTTTAGGTTGTTTGTTAGAGTCCATACATTTAGTATGGCCTCAACCATACTAGAATGTCATCCCTTTCCACATGTCAAATTATCCCTTAATCCTCATCAATCTCTCTCTCTCTCTCTCTCTCTCTCTAAACTCATTTGAGAATTCTTGTTGTGATAAAATGCAAATGAATCTCTGATCAAATAATAAGCCACAACGCTCCATTTGGGTGCTTTTTCCTGCTCACAAAGCCTATTATTTGTGCAATTAGCTAGTAGGCTAAGCTAGTTGATTATATATCATTCTCACACACCATTTCTTGCTGTGATCAAATGTACATGAGAGAGTGGGGAGAGCAGTAAAGAAAAGAATTCTATTGTGGATTGGTTAATTATATGTATTGTGTGGAAAATGAGGAGTCTTATGCGTAGATAGGTGTAAATTTAGCAATATGCATGCATCTCTTTGTAAAGTCTTCCTCATTAATTTGGTTGTCTTCTTCAAAACTTAATTACGCGTGCTTGTTTATTTTTATCTTAACTGGAGGAGCTTTCGTGAGCCATTATCTATACAAGTTTTCAAGTATTGGGTTGTCATATAAAGAACTTTACTACTAAATCTCCTTGGCAGATGATTTGTTAGTGTTAATTATTTGTAAGAAGTTCGATGCTACATTTACTTTATCAAGACCTTTCTGCAGTATATGTTTTGAATCATGATATTTACTAAAGAAATTCAGTTAATTCTGAACTGCATATGATTGTTTTGTTCGTAGTAGATTTTAGTTCAAATGATTGGTTGCACTCCTATGCAAAATCCTATCAAATTTACTAAGGATTAACTTTTTATTTTTTTATTTTAATCCAAGTAGTAATTTATGGAAAGGGATCCTTCCACCAATTCCGAGGATTCGGACTATTGAAATTTGATTCAATAATGAGATTTATTTTAAAAATTATAATAACTTTAACCGTTTGATCAAATTTATTTCATCAGAAATAATACATCGACAATCGTTTATGCTTTCTGTACAAAAATTACAAAAAAATAATTAAGATATATAGAGGTTGTCGAGATGGGTGATAAAGGAAGTGAGGGGAGAATTTAAGAGAAAAATAATATAAAAAGATAAGATGTGGGGCCTTGGCTTTTTGTGTAAGAGAGAGGTGAGAGAAAGGGATGGATGAGAGAGACCGTGAGAAATAGATGAGGCACGGGTGAACAGAGGGGATGGGTGAAAAAGAAAAGAGGGGGTGAAGACTGAAGAGGAAAGGGAGAGAGAGAGAAGAAAGAGAAGAAAACTAATTTGTGTTTTTGTTAATATTTTTATAATATTTTTGGTCTTAATTATTGAATAAAATTATTAAATTACTTAGGAAAACTAATAAAAAAAAACTTAAAAACTTTGAGTTTTAACGATAAGGACAAAATAAAGTGTGAAGCGAATAGTACCAGGTTTGACTTTTTAGTGTCAAAATATGGTTTTTTGTTAAAGTGAACAGTACTGCGGGCTTTTCATTAAAACTTCCAAATTACTTTTAGTTAAGATTCAAAATTTTGAAACTCTTTTATTGCTACTACAACGACTAACCTTATATGACCATCACTATTATCACCACCACAATCGTCACTACTATAGCTGCCACCACTGCTACCTTTACACCCCAACCACCACACCCTATTATTGTCACAACCATCAAACTAGGTAGAGATGAGAATATATATAAGGCTTACAGGATTCACTCCCCTGGGCGATGTAGGATGGTACAATTAATACATTTGAATATTTTGGTATATCCATCGATACAAACATATAGGTACATTAATTCAATATAATGTATTTTGGTACGTACATTTTGGTATACACATTTGAGTATTGACTTTCTGGTACATTAATTCAATGTACTATATTTTAGTACATATGTTTCGGTACGTACATTTTGGTACATACATTTCAGTATTGACATTTCGGTACATTAATTCAAAATAATCAATTTTATATATTTCAGCACAGTCATTTCTGTACACTTATGTATTTATACATTTTTTTGTATCACAAATTTCTTTTAATATTTTCTCATTTATGTTCTTTTGTAATTAAAGAACTAAATATGTGCATATTAATAAAATTAAAATTTAATGTGGAGAGATTAAATAAAAATACACATTAAATAACAAAAATTGAATATAAATTTTGATAAAAGTACACTTCAAGGGATTAAATTGAATATGTAATCTAGCATTATGTTTTTTTTTTATTTTAATTTTAATCTTTTACAAGGACTAATGTTCAAAAATCCCTAGATTTCATCCAACTTTACGCTTATATTACGTCAACAAATCTAGTGTGTTCCGACCTATTCCAAGGACCAATTACCAATTACCAAGTCAAGTCAATAGTATACATCTGAGCTAATTAATAATTCCAAGGACCATTCATAAAAAATAAAAAATAAGAAATAAGAAAGAAGAAACAAGTACCAAAAGTTCAGAAAGAAAATACAACAACAAAATGCCGTTAAAAATATAATAATTCCAAGGACTAAAATTTTAAATTACCAAGTAAAGTCAATAGTATACATCAAAACTAATTAATAATTCCAAGGACAAAGAGAGAATAAAAAGATAGGAGTTGAGAAGAATAAACCTTTCTGATTAAAAACAAAAGAGAGAATAAAAACCCATTAAAAACAAAACTACATTTGCAGCTTTCCTTTTGCTCCAAAATCAAAATCCTAAAGAAACTCTTTCGTGCTTCAATTGTCTCTTGCTTTATTTAGTTGAATTAAGATGGAGGGTGACAGAATCAGAATCAGGTGCTTGAACAAACTCTCTCGTGCTTTAATTGTGGTGTTCACTTTACTGCAATGTGCTGTCAACCCTTCCCTTTCCCTTGGATTCAAAAATATTTCTTCAGAAGGAGTGGTGAGGTGCTTTGAGAGGGAACGAGAAGCACTCCTTGCTTTCAAACACGGCCTCGTGGATCACTACCATCTCCTCTCTTCGTGGGGAAGAGAAGAACACAAGCAAGATTGTTGCAAATGGGTCGGCGTGCACTGCAGCAACCGAACCAACCATGTTACTCAACTTCATCTTGGGTGGTATTCTTTGAATGAAACTTACTCACATCAACAGAAAGGAGACGCGCAGTACATCAATTATTTTTTGCAAGGTAAGATGATGAGTCCCAAACTACTTGAGTTGCAGCATTTGAAATATTTGGACCTTTCTTACATTAACTTCAATGGGACCCGACTTCCATATTTCATTGGTTCTCTTTCCAATTTAAGACACCTCGATCTCTTTTATGCTTCTTTTGGTGGTCGATTTCCAAGTCAAGTTGGAAACCTTACCCACTTGCAATATCTTGATCTCAGTGGGAATGGCTTTAACAGTGTGGAAAATCTGAATTCATGGCTCCCTCGTCTTTCTTCTTTAACATATTTGGATCTGAGTCACACCAATCTCAGTAATGTTCATGACTGGCTGGAAACAGTTAGCAAGCTCCCTAAACTTACAAACTTAACGTTATGGAGGTGTGGTCTTCCTTCTCCTGTAATCCATTCCAGTACTCTTTTTAACATAAATTCTTCAAAATCTCTTGCTCATGTTGCCCTCTCAGACAACCAATGCACTTCTCCTTCAATATATTTATGGTTGTCTAACTGCAATGCCAGCCTTGTCTATCTTGACCTCCGTAACAGCAGTTTAACTGGTTTAATTCCCAGTGTCCTTGAAAACTTGACCTCTCTTGTCGATCTAGATCTCTCTTATAACAAAATTGACGCGGTGAATCCGCATTCTTTTTCCAGCTTATGCAGTTTGCAAGAACTGTACCTAGCCAATGCTAGTCTGAGTGGACAGTTTTCCAAGTTTGTTCAAATGTTGTCTACGTGTGTTCAAAACTCATTAGAGACTCTGTACCTCTATAACAATCATCTTTCTGGATCAATTCCTGATCTCACAAACTTTTCATCGTTGAAAGAATTATATCTCTCTGGAAATCAATTGAGTGGAACAATACCTGAAAGCATTGGGCACCTGTCTAATCTAGAGTATATGGAATTGAGTATGAATGCTCTGGAAGGTGTGGTTTCGGAAAGCCACTTCTCGAATCTCTCTAGATTAACATATTTGGATTTGTCCTTCAACTTGCTAGTTTTAAACTTCAGTTCTAATTGGGTTCCTCCATTTAAACTGAGGTATATATATTTGGGGTCTTGCAAAATGGGTCCGTATTTTCCAAAATGGTTTCAAACTCAGAATGAGTATTCATACCTTGATATTTCTGATGCTGGAATTGTGGATATCCTTCCAAGCTGGTTTTGGGGTACGACTCGTGATGTGACATTTATCAGTCTTTCCGATAACCAAATTGGAGAAATGTTTGCAAATTCGACAATGAATTTTACGTATTACCCTGAAATACATTTGAGTTCGAAACAAATCGAAGGTCCAATTCCCTCAACTCTATCGCATGCGTCATATTTGGATCTCTCTAATAATAACATTTCAGGGTCAATTTCTATCTTGTGTGAAGCATACAGGAGTTTAACGTTTCTTAATCTCTTAAGCAACAATCTCTCCGGAGAACTTCCAGAATGCTTGACACATTTTGACCATCTAGTCATGCTTGATTTGAGCTACAATGCTTTTTCGGGGAAAATTCCATCCACAGTAGGCTCACTATATCAAATGGAAACATTGAAATTAAGAAGCAACAGATTTATTGGAGAGTTACCTTCATCCTTCAAGAATTGCACCAGCTTAAAAGTTATTGATGTTGGATACAATGAATTATCAGGATCCATACCAAAATGGTTAGGGGTTAGCCTTCAGAAACTGGTTGTCCTGATGCTTTCCTCTAATAACTTCAACGGAAGCATGCCATCTGAACTATGCCGTCTAACAAACATTCAGAACTTGGATGTGTCTGCGAATAACATCTCTGGAACAATACCAAAATGCCTCAGCAATTTCACTGTTTTGGCACAGAAGGGAAACTCATCTCCGACCATTCAACATTCGTACCAAAGAGAGGATACTTCATATATGGTTGGTTATATGGATGATGCAACATTCATATGGAAAGGGAGAATGCACTCGTACAAAAAAACTTTGGGACTTGTGAAGAGAATTGATTTCTCGAGAAATAGGTTAACGGGGCAGATACCAATTGAAATCACGTATCTTGTTGGGTTAATTTCTTTAAATCTATCAAGAAACGGATTGACAGGTGAGTTACCTGCAAAGATTGGAAAGTTGCAAGAATTGGAGATCCTTGATTTGTCAAGAAACCAGATGGATGGTAGAATTCCAACAAGCCTTGCTCGGATAGATCGTCTTAGTGTCTTGGACTTGTCATACAACAATTTTATTGGCAAAATTCCAACAGGCACTCAGCTCCAAAGTTTTGATCCCTCTAATTATGCTGGAAATCCTCAACTGTGCGGACCTCCACTTCAAAATATGTGTGATGATCAACAGGTAACCGTGATCTCAAGCAATGAAGAAGAAAAGGATGAGTTGATAACATGGGGATTTTACGTCAGCATGGCGCTTGGTTTTATTGTTGGATTTTGGGGAGTTTGTGGCAGTCTGATTTTCATCAAGCAATGGAGATACTCGTTCATCAGGTTCTTGAATGTCTTGGATGATTGGCTTTATGTGAGGGTGATTTCGATCAAGCGGCACTTCAATTAAGTAATGGTACGTAAATGTGATTTTACTTTTCTTTCTTAAATTAGCGATATGCATACATCTATTTGTAAAGTTTTTCTGATTGATTTGGCTTTCTTCTTCATAACTTAATTACGTGTGCTTGTGTATTTTTATTTTCAGCGTCTTCTGAGATAGCACAAAAGGGCTCACTTCACTAGAAGAGCTTCATGGGCCTTATCTGTTTTAAGTTTTCAAGTATTCAGTTGTCACAATAAAGAACTTTACTACTAAATCTCTTTGGCAGATGTTTTGTTAATGTTAGTTGTTTGTAAGATGTTTATGTTTATGTTTACTTTATCAAGACCATTCTGCAGATTATGTTTAGAATCATGATATTTACCAAAGAAAGTGAGTTAATTATGGACTGCATATGATTGTTTTGTTCGTTGTAAATTTTAGTTCGAAGGGTTAACTTTTTATTTTTTATTTTTATCCAAGTAGTAATTTATATCCGTGTCTAACAACAATCAAACGACGTTAATTATTATTATTATTATTATTATTATTATTATTTATTTATTTATCCAAGTAGGAATCCTATATGCTTTCTGTACACAAATTATAAAGCTTCTGAACGATTTCCTCCCTACCACTGTTTTTAACAACTTTCTATTTTTTCTTTCCATTTTGTCGAAGGAATTCATATACGCGAATTGACACACAAGAAATCAAATCAAATACAATATATACTGCAGGAAAATGACCAAAATCTAATACCATGGAAATGATGAAGCTTTGGCTCCAGTGGTTTTAAACCTTATGATCGATCGACGCCTATATAAGCTGAGAGCCAAACCGAAAGAAGTAGAAGATAAGATGTAATGCCAAACAAACTTCGTACGAAGCTGTGTGTAGTAATTTATTTTAACAGGTCAGATAAAGAACATCCTATTGAAGGTAAAATTCGGATATCGATATGTGATAACACCAGAAACTCAAAGAATCCAAGAAGTTTGAGAAAGAAAGGTTGTTATAGAGAAAGAAGATAGCAGCGGAAAATGAAGAGACAACTCTATTGAACATTAGAAATGTAAACGTTTGTACAGTAGCTTTTATAACACTCCTCTAACTGATTTGCCTAAGTGGCACTCCTCTACATTATATCCTAACCAATCAATCTAACTGATTTGCCTATGTGGCACTCCTCTACATTATATCCTAACCAATCAATACTCAACACTTGTACATCCGTTATTAATATGAACATGAAAGCAACTCTTATCAAAGCTCTACCCAGAATTTCCCACGAGTATCATAATAAGAACTTAACCTGTGAATAACACTCAATTGTGGTTCTGAAGTCCTTGAGGTTAAAAGCAGAATCCCCTTTTTCTTTGAGTCTAATGATTCCTGCATTTGGTCAGTCCACATTTGGAAAGAGAGCTGCCGTGGACCGTAAGAGAGAAAATGTCAGTAACACAACCAAACAATTGAGAAGGCTAAATATGTATACAACACAACTTGAGAAGGCTAAATATGTATACAACACAACTTATCAGATTTTTCTCCATTAATTAAATGAATATAGAACCTCATTTCTCATTCCATCATTTGTATAGCCGATACTCTCTAGGATCTCATGTATAGCAGTCAAATCCCTTCTTGTGCAGGCTTCGCCGAGTGGTGAAAGAGAAGACCAGAAGGTAACATGTGGGATTTCCATCAAAACAGGCGGAACCTGCAAAGGTAAGCAAAAAGAACTTAAAGGAAGTCCAGGACACAGCTACCAACATCTATGTATGATTAAACTACTAGGATGCTGCAGATCCGAGTGCTTCTAATTGGCACCCAACAAGTACGGTATCATTGAAAACCCTTGTAATTAACCAACCTCAATTTCGGGCCATAAGAGACTATCATTCACCATGAAAGGCACTAAACAAAAGTGTAACTCTCTCAAGTCCTCACTAATAACAAATGAGAGTCATATCCCTTTCCCAAATTTTCAAATATTTCCGCTTGATACAAAGGTTCAGTATTAACAAATTATGAATCGGTAGATACAATGAGCTTACACAATTAGCTCAGATTGAGTTTGGTGAAAAAAAGATAACATATGAATATATTGATTACAAGACTGCCCCAAAATATAGATCTAGAAACAATTGTGTGAAGATTTTAAACAATCAAACTATGCTCCCCGGGTAAAGTTGGGAATAGAATGCTTAATTAGAGAAACAGAGGAGAAAGAACTAACCTCAGTTTCTTTATGAAGAGGAGTCAAAGAAGCAACAAATCACTTTGGATTTGGTCGCTCTCGGGGTTCAGATTGTAAACATCGTGAAGCCAAGCGTGCCAACTCAGTACCATTATCATTAGAAAGCTGTCCTTCCAAGCAAGAATCTGTCAGCATCTGAAGGTTTCTGTCTCGAATCAGGTCTAGGGCCTGGTACAAAATGATCAACCACCAGATGAATAAATTTACTTATTTGTGTTTACATATCCTAAGAAGGATAAATCCTCACACAGAGTTCATAACAATTGAAAGTAAACTATATTTTATCGTAGGTAAAAGAGTAACCATTAGATCTTTATCTTTTCCTCCAAATGATTTTTTCTTTATTTTTGTTCAGTTCACGACTGGAACAATCATTTAAATGGCTAAAGGGGATCCGCTCTCTGCTGAGAAGATCAATCAAGAGAGTCCAAACCTATATGTTGCACCTTCTGGTGTTACTCTCCCTGCAAGACAAGGGATCTGCAGTGTATAATAATTGTTGAACTGCATACTTAAAGGATGTTTGTCAAGTAAATCATAATAAACGCCGCTTTTTTCCACGATCTACCTACCAGTCCTGATATATTCAGGAGGAGTAAATGCCAGATTAGTACTATAACTCTTCCCATCCCTACTATTTTTCATCAGGCAAAGGTGGATATTCTGTGATTGCCATCCTGAAAATTTATAATAAATAAAATAAACAAAATACAATCAGAATATACTAGGAAAGGATATCAAACAGATGGAGTCAAAATACATCGTTGATAATAAATAAAATAAACGAATACAATCAGAATATACTAGGAACGGATATCAAACAGTGGGCAAACTACTTGTGCTTGCATTGCATCGTTTATAGCTTCCTGAGGCTTGTCACTCATGAGATAAGACAAACTACGCCAGGCAAAAATTGTTGGAGACACCATTGTTCCAAAATCAATGAACTGCAAGTGAAATAGAACTGTCAGCAACAATAATGCAAAGAAAGCAACAATTAAGGATTTACTAATTTTTTTTTTCTTTCAGTTTTGTTCTTTTTATTGGTCATGCAAGTAGAGTTTCTAGGTTCAGATACTCTAAGATACCTTAAAACTACCAATTTCCTTTCTTCAAATCTTCCTGTCATGAATTAGAAGATAAAATGTAACGATCGGTATGAACAGGAAAGCAACTCTTATCAAACCTCTACTCAGAATTTCCCACAAGTATCATAATAAGAACCTAACCTGTGAATAACACTCAATTGTGGTTTGAAGTCCTTGTGCTTAAAAGCAGAATCTTCCCTTTTCTTTGAATCTAATGATTCCAGCATTTGGTTAGTGCACATTTGGAACAAGAGCTGCAGTGGAACGTAACTATTGAGAAGGCTAAATATATACAACACAACTTATTAGATATTTATTTCTCCATTTATTAAACAAAAATAGGACCTCATTTGTCATTCCATTGTCTTTATAGCCGATATTCTCTAGGATATCATGTATAGCAGTCAAATCCCTTCTTGAGCAGGCTTCACCGAGTGGTGAAAGAGAAGACCCGGAGGCACCATGTGGGATACCCATGTTAAGCATCTATATATGATTAAAGTACTACGATCACTGAAAACCCTTGTCGTTAACTACCCTGAATTTTGGGGCGTAAGAGATCTGACATTTTATAGAGTATCATTTGTTAGAACTTATATGTGATAAGTGAATCAAAACACCTAATAAAGACATGAAATAACATTACCATAAGGAGATATAATGTAATGAAACTTATACATGTTGATCAATGTATAATATAAGGTGAGAAAACTAGGAGTTTTGTACAAAATGATCTAGAGAACGGTTATGAGGAGTTGGAAAACTGAAAGTAACTGCAACCATGATAGGAGGGGCAGTTACATCCTTATAACTAGGGTTTCGATCCCCTTTCTCGGGTGTGGCATGGTTCTCTTAATGCTAGTGCTATGGAAACCCTTTATCAAGGAAATCGATGAGAACCAAGAAGTCTGCTATACCAAATGATTATTTGTGTTATCTACAAGAAGTTGAGTATGATCTTGGTGATGAAGATGATCCAATGACTTATAAACAGGCCATGGAGAGTTCTAAGAGTGATTTGTGGAAAGTTGCAATGTCAGAAGAACTTGCTTCCATGGCAAGTAATCATGTTTGGACTTTGGTTGATGGTTCAGACACTAAGAAGGCAATAGGGTGCAAATGGGTATTTAAAACCAAGAAGGATGCTCATGGCAGGATTGAAAGGCTTAAAGCCTGACTTGTAGCTAAAGGGTTTACACAAAAGGAAGGCTTGGATTACACAAAAATGTTTTCTCTAGTTTCTACCAAAGACTTTTAGGGTTATTATGGCATTCACAGCTCATTTTGACTTGGAACTTCACCAAATGGATGTTAAAATTGCCTTTCTTTATGGTCGCCTTGATGAGGACATTTATATGGTACAACGCCCAGGATTTGTTGAAAGGGGGAAAGAACATCTGGTGTGCAAGCTAAATAAGTCTATTTATGGTTTAAAACAGGCTTCGAGGCAATGGTGAAACGTTTTCAGTCCTTTGGTTTTGTGGAGAACAAAATTGATAATTGTATCTACATAAAGCAACACAAATCTCAATTCATTTTCATGGTTTTATATGTGGACGATATACTGTTGGCAAGCTCCCATATGCAGTTAATGATTGAAACCAAGAAAATGCTATGTAACGGTTTTGATTTGAAATATTTGGGAGAGGCTCATTATGTTTTGGGTATTGAGATTGTGAGGAATAGGCAGAATGGAACCTTGGGGCTATCTCAGAAGAACTACATTGAGAGAGTGTTGAAGAGATTCAATATGGAAGCTTGCAGTGTGGGTGATGTCCCCATTGGTAAAGGAGATAAGTTCTCTCTCTCACAGTGCCCTATAACTCAACATGACATTCGAGTTATGAAGGATAAGCCGTATGCATCTCTATTTGGCAGTGTCATGAATGCACAAGTATGCACAAGACCTGATTTAGCGTCTGCATTAAGTGTACTAGGAAGGTTTCAATCAAATCCTGGTATTGCACACTGGATTACAGGCAAAAAGGTACTGAGGTATTTGAAAAAGACACAGGACTATGTATTAAGTTACCATCGAGTCCAAAACTTGGAAGTTGTCTATTATAGTGATGCTGATTTGAGAGGCTACATTGATGATAGAATGTCCACAAGTGGATATATTTTTATAATGGCTGGGGGTGCAGTGTCATGGAGAAGCAGAAAGCAAACCACAAGGGCTGTTTCTACAATGGAATCAAAATATATAGGATGTTTTGAAGCAATGTGGGAGTAATGCTTGTAATGAAGAATTCTCTTATTCAGAAGTGTATTCTCACACATGATCTCATTTGAATCCTATTAGTCTGTGATTTTAGTACAAATGGTACTGCAAATTGTATTATACTGTCTAAGGTTCAACTAATGCTTCTTTGAGTATGTTTGAAAGATTTATTTCAACTCTTTATCTCAGTGGTGACTTGTTAGTTATTTCATTAGATGTTTTGATCATTCTCATGAGGAAGAATGTTAGAATTTATATGTGAGAAGTGAATCAAAACACCTAATAAAGACATGAAATAACATTACTATAAGGAGATATAATGTAATGAAACTTATACATGTTGATCAATGTATAATATAAGGTGAGAAAACTATGAGTTTTATACAAAATGATGCACATAACGGTTATGAGGAGTTGGAAAACTGAAAGTAACTGCAACCATGATAAGAGGGGCAGTTACATCCTTATAACTAGGGTTTCGATCCCCTTTCTTGGGTGTGGCATGGTTCTCTTAATGCTAGTGCTAGTCCTATTGACAGCAGAGAGATCCAATACGTTTCCAAGAGAAGGGAAGGTCTTAATCATGTCTCGATCTTCATGGCATCATCCTCGAGTAAGTTCCATGCATTCATTGTCTATCAACAGAATGCATTATGCTCAAACTAGGGTTAACAATGCTGCATGCATTTACTGCAGTACGTAGTTCATATGCATTGTTGTGTTCGATCTTCATATGATTTAATAAGTATATATGTACATATGTAAGGGTATACATCATTCACCATGAAAGGCACTAAATAAAAGTGTAGCTCTCTCAAGTCCTCACTAATAACAAATTAGAGTCATGTCCCTTGCCCAAGTTTTCAAATATTTCCGCTTGGCACAAGATTCAGTATTAATACAAGAATGAATCAGCAGATAATTAGATATGAGCTTACACAAATAGCTCAGATTGATTCCAGTGAAAAGAAGATAACATATAATATATTGCTTAAAAGACTGCCTCAAAATATAGGTCTAGAAACAATAGTGTGAAGATTTTAAACAGCCAAACTATACTCCCCAAGTATAGTTGGTAATATAATGCTTAATTAGAGAAACAGAGGAGAGAGCTAACCTCAGTTTCTTTCTGAAGAGGAGTCAAAGAAGCAACTAACGACTTTGGATTTGGTCGCGCTCAGGGTTCAGATTGTAAACATTGTGAAGCCAAGCGTGCCAAGCGTGCCAAGCGTACCATCATCACTAGGAAGGTGTCCTTCCAAGCAAGAATCTGTCAGCATCTGAAGATTTCTGTCTTGAATCCGGTCTAGGGCCTGGCACATGATGATCAACCACCAGATGAATAAATTTACTTGTGTTTACATATCCTAAGAAGGATACATTCTCACGCAGAGTTCATAACAAGTGCTACTTGAGCTTCTAAAGATAAGATACAAAGTGCCAGACTAGGAAACTACTTGTGCTTGCATTGCATTGTTGAGAGCTTCCTGAGGCTTGTCACTCATGAGATAAGACAAACTATGGTGGGCAAAAATTGTTGGAGAAACCATCGTTTCAACATCAGTCCACTGCAAGCAAAATAAAACTGTAAGCAACGACAACAAATGCAGATAAAACAGCAATCAAGGATTTACAAAGTTTTTTTTCGCTTTTGTTCTTTTTATTAGTCATGCAAGTAGAGTTACTAGGTACAGGTACTCTAAGGTACCTTAAACTACCAATTTTCGCAAAACACATCATTCTTAACTAATTAAAAATACTCCGTTCTACATTCAGGGAAGAAAAAAGGAAGTGCTCAATAATCTACACAGCATAGCAGTCCAAGAGCATTCCTAAATCACATTTTCTCCAGCTTTTTACAATCGCAACTTTGTCGTTTTCGTAAACAATCAAATCTAAATGATAGAAAGATCGCATTGGGTGTCTTGAGCAATCAAATACCAAAACATTTGTAATTACAGAGTGGTAACTACACAAGCAGAGAAAACTACCCAAAATCTCACTCACATTATCAATTTGCTAAAAAGACGTGAACAAAATCGGTGAAAAGTGAAAACAAAATATACCCAACTAGCCCAGTTACACAACCCACATTCATTCTACAACTAACAATTGTAAATCGAACGCGAAATGGAAAGACCCCAAAATTTATGAGCTTAAATTGCAGACCTGAGAAATTAAACTGTGAACCAAGAGATTAATTTTTCATTTTCTCGCTACCCTTTTCGTAACAAGATCAAAGTTTGAATTCTGAAGATCGGGAAGAAAAAGGAACTTACAGGGTCGAGAGCGTTGGGCTCGGAGCCGTAATCAGCAGTCAAGAGGAAATAGGGAGCATTGACAGTGGCCACCATGGCCATCCTCCTCACCGGCCTTTCGGCTTTTGAGTTAACCGTGATGCTTTTGCTTTCGCTTGGATTCTCTGGAACGAAAATGGGCTTTTTTTTTTTTTTTTTTTTTTTTTTTTAACGATATTATGAGTAGAAATTGATTATTAGCTTATTATTTAAGAATTAACAACAGCATTTAGAATTAAAAGACATGAAAATTGATTATTGGTTTCTTACTTAGTAAATGTGCTAATTTTTATTAATGACGGCTTTTCAAACTTTTATTAGTTTGCAAATAATTTTTATTAGTAAAAAATTAATTTTTTACTAATTTTTATTAGTTTGCAAATTTTATCTTCAAATTTAGTTTCTCATTACTGTTTAGAGAAAGTGAGGGCTTTTCATTATTGGGAGGGGAAGAAAGCTGAAGATGGAATTGGAAGCAAAATGGGGTTTTTTTCATTTTAGAATTTACTAGATGAAAATATAAAAGTTTTCAAAATACAATATAGGGAAATTAACAAAAATGATTTATTTTCTTAATCTTGTGATTAAAAATAGGATTTTTTAACTATGCAGATATGTACACGACATGCACAAGAATATAACAGAAATAAGATCTTTTGAAATTTGAAAAGGCCAAATCCCCCTTCCATATACATGGGTTATTTCATTCAACTCAGTCAACATTTACACCTTCTTTGAAAATCTCTCTCGCCCAACCCCCTACTTGAAGAATCACAGCCCCCAAACAACACAACTTTTCGACTGGCACCAACTTTCCAATCCCTTCTATAAGTTTCGCAACCAAGATGAGTTTGTTATCCATCGATTCAAACAACTGCAATGACAAAATTAAAATATATATAATAATTAAAAAAAAAAGGTACGATTTGAATTGAAATTTCATTATTTGAACTTAGGTTTTCCCAATTTGAGAATTTAGGGTTTTGGGTGCGATTTAGTTTTTTGTACTGTTAATTCGGGGAAAATTAACGAATTATGGTTTTGGGTTGTGTAAATGCATGTATTTTGAAGTTAATTTTTTTCATGGTTTGTTCGATATTCATTTGTGCATAATATGTACATATTTTGTGCTTGTGCTTTTGATATTGATGGAAATTAATTAATTAATTGAAATTGGTTCACCAATTGGTATTTATTGTGTGCATATTCCGTGCATATGTAGATGGTTGAATTTGGTTCATGAATTGGTACATATTATGTGCATAATCTGTGCGTATTTATTGCATGTGTAGATGTTGGGCATGTTTGAGTTTGGTTCATGAAATGGTTGAATTTGTGCATCCTGTGTATATATTTTGTGCATATGTTTTTGATATTGCTGAAAATAATTGATTGAATTTGGTTCATAGTTCAGATTAGACGGGTTGTTTGAGAAGTATCTTCCCTAGTTTAGATTAGACTAGCAAAGGTGCCCAAAAAAATTTCAAGTAAAGAAAAACCAGCTGATTTCGTCCGTTAAACTCAAATTGGTGCATGGCCGGCAATTAGATGGATGAAACATATGTTGGAGAACAATTTAGAAATAGAACTTGAATACTTATTCTTTATTATTAAAAAATACATGCAATACAGAATGAAATTACACAATAAATACAGAAACTAAAATGATACTAACTTGAATGAATCAAAGGTAGAAGCTAGCGTAAAAACTATGTCCTTCGAACCGAATTTCCGTCCCATTCTTGTGCTTGTGGTTCTACAATGTTTGCTCGACCAGGATACAACTACCTAACTCTACAACCCGCACTGGATTATAGAATTCTAGCGAATTGCTTTGTGTGTTTACTTTCTGAAAAGTTTGTACGGAAGAGAAGAATGAAGAAAAGATGATCTTACTTGGAAACTGGGATTGCAAATATATAGGTTGTTTCACACCCTTTTCAAATACATGTTCAGCGTATTTGAAAGTACATAACTCTTTCTAAGAGCCGTGTCTCTTAATCAAAACGTTTTTAATTAATAAATTAATCAAAAAATTAATCCGAAATTAAAATTAATGAATTTGATTAATTTTAACTTCTAAGGCCCTGAGTGCCCCAAGGCTCTTGTCTTAATTAATTAATATTAATTGTATTTAAGCTATATTATATAAACCTAAACACACAACCATAAATTCATTTCCAAATAATCCAAATCCTAACTACAGGTGCAAAGGACTAAAGATATATAAAGGCAATTGGGAACATTCAGTTCCCCGATGTGGGACACTAAAGGTCTCAAAACTCCAACAACATACTCTAGTCATGTGTCCATCCTCCTCCTAGTAAGTGAAACAACAGCAACGGAATGCGATTTTAGGCTTCTCAACAGCTTTCCATTCTGCTTTGCATCAAAGAAATTAAAAATTAAAAAAAAAAAACCAATTAGAAAGCATAAATGTAGAAAATCATATGTCCACATTCATATGATAAGCTTTAACTCTATGTCCGTGTATGCGTGCTAATCGTTTGCATAACAATATTGCCAATTTACGCATGTCCTCAATTCACAGTGACAGGTTTAGAACTTTACGGACCAATTAGTACCAATTGTATGTGTTAACTGAAAAATCAACATTTTACTCACAAAATCAACACTCACTTTACTGCAAGTGACTTTTTACCACAATAGTAAAAATATATTGAGCCCTTGCATAACGACTCAAACCCCGTCAATGTATCAACACTTTATTCACTTCAACATCATGCAAAGAAACTGTTGCACCTTCAAGCCCCACAACAATTGATTTTCCAATGGGACGCCAACACAATAATGTTATCCTCCTTCCTAAACCAAAAAATTTCAAAATTTTAAATCCCCAAAAGCAGGGCAAACAAAGATCTTTTTTTTTTTTTTTTTTTTTTTTTTTGTGTGTGAAGACAGGCCCAAAAGCCCATGGCAATATTGTTAATAACTCAAAATGGAAGCCTTACTTCACACCCAACATGAGTAGAGCAGCTCACATCCCAACTTTAGACTATAGTGATTAGATTATTGTTTGAATCACAAAAGCTAAATATAGCCTCAAACTCAAGCCCTAAAATGGACATGAAAAGCATGATTTTGCTGTAAGCACTTGTTCAATAATATTGATCTTTTTGACATTAACATCCCACTGAGTGCCTCCCATTCAGTGGTTCACTTAATTACATTTTTGAAATTTATGGTTTTGATAAAATTACAATACACTAGGATTTCAATACGTTGGTGAATAAAAACAAAGTAGTTTGGTAGTGCATCAAAAAGTCTCATTTTATTAATCATGATGTCTAGTGGAATTATTGTACTATGAGCCTTTTCAGTAGGGATCCTAGATGGAGTTTCATAGCCCTATAGTCCCTAAATATACGGACAAAGGGATTTTAATGTGCCAAAATAGAGGTCATCGAATTATCCTAATATATAGGGATTCGCCGAATATCTCAAAGACATCCTCAAATTTGAGGACCGTAGAGGGACTCAAAGAGTGAGGACCGTAGAGGGACTCAAAGAGTGAGTCCCAATGGTTATTTTGAGTGGAAAACAAACCTCACCCACGTGATAATGCTCCACATCAGCTTTTCTCACCACTGAACTGGTGCAGCGTCATTCATGGGGCCTACACCACATTCGAAATGGTAATAGAGCCTTCTAGGAAAAGAAGGCCGATTTCAGAAAAAAAAAAAAAAAAAAAAAAAAAAAAAAAAGAAAGACACGTCGACCTAGCCAGGTATGATAAGATTTGAAGTCTAATCCCTTCGCCCATGAAACCCCAGTCCACATTAGACGTGAGTTCGAACAGTCAGTTGAAGGTGAACCGATGCACAACCATATGCACTGGTCAATCCTCGAACCAACGAACGAAGGGGATGACAAAGAAAAGATGGTACAAGGAGTATACCATGTTGCAGTTGAAGAGGTCGATGAGGAGGAAGTCTCTGAAAAAGACATCAAAGAAGCTCCGCCACAACTCAAAGACAGAGGGCAAGTAACTGTTGATGACTTGAAGGAACTACACTTGGGCACAAGCAAAGATGGTTAGACTCAAGGGACATATATTATTGGTGGGTCTGCTTTCAGGTGGAATTTCATTACCTTTGTAGGTGAAGTACCAGTCTACTATGGAATAACAGAGGAGTCATTTCGAGCTAATGGCAGCAAAGAAACAGTTCTGTAATCTTACCGTTTTCATAGAATGTGATTACTAGCAGAAATTATTAATTCTACCTCATTATATATATATAAAAAAAAGAAAAAAAAAAAGAGGATTTCATTGATAATTTGATCAGTTGAAATGGATGTAATGTTTTCTTTAGAATGGCTTATTCACCTTGATTCTTCAAAAGGGATCAGTGGACGTTGTAATATTAGAATAGATGTAATGATTTGATCAACTGAAATTTATGCCAGAAATTTTATTACAGAAGGACGGGCTGTTTGAGAAGTATCTTTATTGGAGATATGGTAACATTGTCTTGACGTTGGACCATACATCTACTAGGACATCAACTTAAAACAATTGCAGTGTGTCGAGTGTGCATGCAGGCTCAAATGCAAACCCAGACAAGGTAAGCCATTTGTTGCAATGACTCTTTCCCCTGCAGCTCTAGTTGCAGCAGAGCCCTTTAACAATCAATAATGAGCCCAAAAGTTGGATATTCCTCTCTAAATATGTGCTTCTGCACAAGGGTACTGTGGACACCCAACTATAAAGATAAATACTTAGTTGTTCATAACCGTTCTCGGGTGCCCAGAGACAATTCCTGAGTGTCCATTAAATCAGCTTTTCGTAAGGAAAACAGCTAGACACAGTCAGACTCATTCACAATCTGATAGATGTCCCCCACCTTAAGCCATTTGTCGCCCCAACATACCAGGGCATAGCAAGTTGGCTATAATAATATGCTTCCCCTAGAAGTTGCACCCAAAGTTAGAATCCCTTTCTATAGTTTAGATTAGATTAGCATATTGCTCGAATCAGAAAAGCTAGATGTAGCCCCAAACTCAAGCATCATGATGGACATGAAGAGCATGATTCTGCTCTAAGCACTTGTCCAATAAATATTGATCTTTTTGAGCATAACATCCCACCAATTGAGTGCCTTGCTTTTAAAGGGTTTAACTTCATCCCATTGAGTGATTTAATTATCACTTTTGAAATTTGTGGTTTTGATAAAATTACTTTACACTAGGATTTCAATCCGTTGTTGAATAAAAAAATATAAAAAAAGTAGTTTTGTGGAAAGCAAATTTGGTGGTGCCTCAAAAAGTGTCATTTTATTAATCATATTATCTAGTGAAATTATTGTATAGCGAGCATATCCAATAGGGACCCTAAATGAGGTTTCATAACCCTATAGTCCCTAAATATAGGGACAAAGAGTTTTTTATGGGCCAGAAAAGAGGTCCTCAAATTATTCCAATATGTAAGGACTCTTTGGATATCTCAAAGAAATTATCAAATGCGAGGATCGTATGTAGAAACTCGTCGAATATCTAAAAGAAATTATCAAATGTGAAGACCCTATAAGGAGCAAAAGAGTGAGCCCCAAGGGTGATTTTGAGTGGGAAGCAAACCTAACCCACTTGATAATGCTTCACATCAGCTTATCTCACCACCAAATTGATGCAGTCAGTATTGGGCCTCACACCACACTTGTAACATCTTTGAGGTCTGGGTTAGGTTCACCTGCCATTTTAGACCCAATTCGTTAACCTATCCAACTCACTTGTTAAAATTAACATTTAAGTGAATGTTTAAAGGGTTGGGTCGTCAATGAATAAACCCGTTAATCACTTGTTTTTTTTTAGCATCTCCAAATGAGATGTCAAATTTTGAACATAAAATTTAAATTTGATAGCGTATGTGGCATTTTGACATCTTTTAAAGTTTTTATTGTCCACCCGATATGTCAAATTACATTATTATTTTATTATATTATAAAATAAATCATTAAATTAATAAAAACTTAATTGCAACATTAATTGCAAAAGGGGACCGTTTCCCTTATATATTAATCAGGGCGTGTTAAAAAGAAAAGAAAAGTCAACAATAACATTAAGGATGCTACTTCGCTGCTGAACATTTCAGCAGGAGGTCCTGCTTACACCCAATCTCCGGGTGGACACGTGTCCACCCGGGGATTGCGTGTAAGCAGGACCTCCAACTGAAATGTTCAGCAACGAAGTCTTATTCTAACATTAATTGCAATGATGATTAAACTAATAAAAAATTAATAAAAAGCATTAATAATTAATTTTGAAGCTGCTGTCAAATTTGACAGCAACTCTCTTGTTGCCAATCCTGTCATCACCACATAGGATTTGACATTTCGGTTGGAGAATATTAGTGTGGTCTTTTTTTATTGTTATAGTTTATGTGGACATTTTTACGTTTCATTTGAAGATGCTCTTACAAGTCATTTTGGTCTACCCGCAAAACCCGTCAATCGAGATTGGTTGTGTAATTTCAGTAACAAAAACAACGATAGGCGCGGAGCAAAGGCCGTTGATGAAATATATGGTCTACGAAGCGTTCAGGATTGAGCCGCCGGTGCCGTTGCAGTACGGAAAGGCAAAGACGGATATCCTGATCGACAGCCACAACGGGGCGTTTAAGGTTAAAGAAGGGGAGTTGTCCTGATTTTCGAGAGAGCCGATGAGTTTGTACCTGATCGGTTTGTAGGCCAGGACGGGAGAACCTGTTGAAGTACGTGCTGTTGTCGAACAGTCCGGAAATGGAGAGTCCGACAGTCAAGAACAAGTAGTGTGCTGGTAAGGGCCTTGTCGTGTTGGTTTCAAGGCTTTTGGTGCTGCCATTGCTATGACATCACTGAAAAGAGCTAGCTTCTGAGTTTTTCGTTTTTTATTTTTATTTTAGGGAACTTGCAGATTTTGTTTTGTAAGTGGATAATTGGTATACATTGCAATGAAATTTTTTTTTTTTTGTTTAAAAAAATTGTTAACGGGTGAAATGGATGATCTATTAGTATAACGGATTGAGTTGGGTGATCTATTAGCTTAATGAATTGGGTTTGAGTGATCCGTCAATTTAACGGTTTGATTGAAACCGATGCAAACCTAATAAAAACAACCCGTTTACAGGTTTAGGGTTTGGACCTTGTACTGTTATTTGTAATAATTTTTTTTATTTTTTAAATTTTAATTTGTAAGACTTGGTACTTCTTCAATGAAAATGTTTTCTTTGGCATTACTAGCATATGAGCATACACAAAGTGTGTGAATAAATTTTTTATTTTTGTTTTTGAAATAGAAGGAAAGAGGAAGAGAAAGCAGAAAAAGCAGCTTGTTCGTTTTATTGGTCATGCAAGTAGAGTTACTAGGTTCAAATACTCTAAGATACCTTGAACTACCAATTTTGTTTCTGCAATTCTTCCTATCATGAACTAGAAGATAAAATGTAAAGATCGTATTCTGACTGGAAATCTAACACCAAACAAAATTTCGTACAAAGCTACGTTTAGTAATTTATTTTAACAGGTCAGATAAAGAACATCCTATTGAAGGCCAAATTTCGATATCGGTATGAACATGAAAGCAACTCTTATCAAATCTCTACTTAGAATTTCCCATTAGTGTCATAATAAGAACCTAACCTATGAATAACACTCAATTGTGGTTTGAAGTACTTGTGCTTAAAAGCAGAATCCCCCCTTTTCTTTGAATCTAATGATTCCTGCATTTGGTCAGTCCACATTTGGAGCGAGAGCAGCAGTGGAACAAAATCATTGAGAAGGCTAAATATATATACAACAAAACTTATTAGATATTTCTCCATTAATTAAACAAAAATAGAACCTCACTGTCATTCCATCGTCTTTATAGCCGATATTCTCTAGGATAACATATATAGCAGTCAAATCCATTCTTAAGCAGGCTCACCAAGTAGTGAAAGAGAAGACCAGGAGGTACCGTGTGGGATACCCATCGAAACAAAAGAAGGAACCTGCAGAGGTAAGCAAAAAGAAATAAAGGAAGTCCAGGATACAGCTACCAGCATCATGTTAAGCATCTATATATGATTAAACTACTACGACGGTGTAGATCTGAGTGCTTCTAATTGGCACCCAACAGGTACGGTATCACTGAAAACCCTTGTAGTTAACTACCCTCAATTTTGGGGCATGAGAGATTGATATTTTATGAAGTATCATTCACCATGAAAGGCACTAGACAAAAGTGTATTGATATTTTATGAAGTATCATTCACCATGAAAGGCACTAGACAAAAGTGTAGCTCTCTCAAGTCCTCACTAATAACAAATTAGAGTCAAGTCCCTTTCCCAAGTTTTCAAATATTTCTGCTTGGTGCAAGGTTCAATATTAATACAAATAACGAATCGGTCGATAGTTAGATACGAGCTTACACAAATAGCTCAGATTGAGCCCAGTGAAAAGAAGATAACACATGAATATATTGCTTACAAGACTGCCCCAAAATATAGATGTGTGAATATTTTAAACAGTCAAACTATGCTCCCCGGGTGAAGTTGGGAATATAATGCTTAATTAGAGAAACAGAGGAGAGAACTAACCTAAGTTTCTTTCGGAAGAGGAGTCAAAGGAGCACCTAATGATTTTGGATTTGGTCACTCTCAGGGTTTAGATTGTAAACATCGTGAAGCCAAGTGTGCCAACTCAGTACCATCATCATTAGAAAGCTGTCCTTCCAAGCAAGAATCTGTCAGCATCTGAAGATTTCTGTCTCGAATCAGGTCTAGGGCCTGATACATAATGGTCAACCACCAGATGAATAAATTTACTTGTGTTTACATATCATAAGAAGGATAAATTCTCTGTCCATTCCAAGGGCCGAAAGGGCAGCACCCTGAAGATAAGATACAATGTGCCAGACAGGGGAAACTACTTGTGCTTGCATTGCATCGTTGAGAGCTTCCTGAGGCTTGTCACTCATGAGATAAGACAAACAACGCCGGGCAAAAATTGTTGGAGAAATCATTGTTTCAACATCAATGAACTGCAAGCGAAATAAAAATGTAAGCGATGATAACAAATACAGATAAAACAGCAATCAAGGATTTACTAAGTTTTTTTTCTGGTTTTGTTCTTTTTATTGGTCATGCAAGTAGAGTTACTAGGTTCAGTTACTCTAAGGTACATTAAATTACCAATTCACTCTTTTAAAATTAATAAAATTGTAAAATTAGGAACGGGTTGTCACAGCATTGCCAAGATCTTGAAAGCAAATCTCGATAGGCCAAAACAAGGGTACCTAAAGGATGATTATTGCCAACAACTTGCAACACCAAATGAACTATGACTGCAGAGTCTAATTCCACCAATAATTTATAATTAAAATGCAATGATGATGGCGTTTGAAAAAAAAATTGGTTTGTGCGAAATTACATTATGTTCATGATTTTATTTTGTGGTGGAAGACCAATTTGTTCATTTGTTCATTTGATAATTTACTACCTTGAAATTTCTTGGTTTTCAACATTTGGTACATGAAATTTTTTTTCCTAGGGTCATACCTCAAGTCTTAATTTTGGGACAGTCTCATACATTTGTTAAGTTTTCTGTCAGAACCTTCAATAACTGATGACCTGGCGCTCAATTGGACAATGATTGGGTGCCACGTGTCAATATGTGCCACGTGGCCATTAAAAAAATTAAAATTAAAAACTAGGGTAAGTTTTCAGTTTATTACTTTGAAGTTTTTTGGTTTTTCAATATTTCATACATTAAGTTTTTTTTTCATCCCAGTCTAGCACATAAAGTGATAATTCTTAGATAGTTTCATACATCCGGTAAGCTTTCTAATAAAATAGCAGTTAACTTGTGAAATGATGTCCATGTGGACAATGACTATGCACCATGTGTCAATCTATGGCCCACGTGCATATTAAAAAATTAAAAATTAAAAATTAAAAACACCAAGTTCCTGGCGAGTTTAAAACTCAACCTGGGCAAACTCGGCCTTGCCGCCCACAACATGTTGACGCAAAGATCGAAGCCGGGTGTCGAATTTGAAACAACAACACTAGGAGAGTCGCCTTCAATATGGAGGTAACTCGCTAGGAACTCCATAATTTCAACCCTTCATTTTATTTTAAATATTAAAAATTTTAATATCCATGTGGGGCCTAAATTAACACTTTACGCCCAGTCATCGTCCATGTTGGCGCCACGTCACAGGTTAACTACTGTTTTAACATAAAGCTTAATGAATGTATGAAACTGTCCAAGAATCATCACTTTAGGTACTAGATTGAGAAGAAAAAAACTTATGTATGAAATATTAAAAATCAAAAACTTCAAGGAAGTAAATTTAAATTTATCCTAGTTTTTATTTATTTTTAATTTTCTTAATTTTCAATTTTTTATGTCCACATGGCACCTAATCATTGTCCACTTGGGCACCACATCATCGGTTAACGGAGTTTCTAACGGAAAACTTAACGGATGTATGAGACTATACCAAAATTAAGACTTGAGGTGTGACTCTGGGATGAAAGAAACTTTATGTACCAAATGTTAAAAACCACGAATTTCAAGATAGTAAACTAAGATTAACCCAAGATATTATATATAGTGAAAATACGATACTTATGAGATGAGGATAAGGTTTTTGAGATGAAAATCATCTTGGGGAATTTTAATCCACACAAAGGGAAAAAAGAGTGTTGCCACATCAAAATATTACATAGTTTTATTATGAATATAAATAATTATATCAAGTCGCTCTTCAAACCATTTTCGATTTTGTGCAAAAAGATATTAGTCAAGGATTTAAAGAAAATCCCCCTTTTTGAGTTGCTTCACTTTGATCCTTAATGTATTTTCATCTCAAGTTTGTCAAAAAAACAAAAAAATTGAGAACTGTTATTAGCACTCTAAAAATTCTATTTTGCATTTCTCACAAGTAGGGGTGCAACATGGGTTGGGTCAACCTGAATCTGCTCATGCCCAACTCAATTTCAAACCTAATAAAGAGGGTTAGAATGAAGTACAAACCCACTGAAACCCAACCCGACCTCAACCTGATTATTTATTGGGTTGTACGAGTAGGTTCGATTCCTTTTTGTTTGGTTTTTTGCCGAAACCCAACCGACCTCAACCCGATTATTTATTGGGTTGTAGGGGTGGGTTAGGTTCCTTTCTGTTTGGTTTTTAGCCGAAACTGAAAATCGAACCGAAGTTACTATTCGGTTTGATTTTTCTTTTCGGGTTGGTTTTTTTAATGTATATTTTCAATAAAGATAACACCGTTGCATGGCCACTTAGTACTACTGACACACCCCGACCAAAATCAAGGCATGCTAGTCGTCACGTGATGGTGACGTAGCCATGTGTGCGGTGCGGAAATGATAATGATATAAAGAAATGTGAATAACTAAGAACCAAGCTAACTAATTTACACTAAGCAAATAAAAGTGCAATCCCGATATTTAAATGTGGTTACACAATAATCAGAGCATAGGTAGCCAAAGTGCAATCCAGTAGGATAAATACTAATTATACAATACTAGAGGTGGTCCTACATTAGTGATAATCTGTCAGAATCGCCATCAATTCCTCGTAAGCCACCAATAAGCACTCCTACCTAAAACCTGGAATGGCGTAAAACAAAAAGTGTGAGTGGGCAAAAACAAAGCTTTTCAAAACCATTTCACTTATCAAAAGTAATAACCCCTCGTTGTAAAACCTGTATAATTTCCTAGAAAATAGAATACATACGTATATCAAAATCATGCTCGGAATAGCAAAATCCACATATATGCCATGTCAAATATCTTAGCATAAAATATGTAAGCCAGGTGATATAAATTAATGCAAATGATGTGTCAGCCGGAGTCACTTAATATGACATGTACGGCTGAATTTATAGCTCATCCATCTAGCCGGAGTCACCTAATATGACATGTATGGCTCAACCAATACCTTAACAAGTATGCCTGCACACGAGTCGGAACCACCTAAAATGGTTTGTACGACAGGACTGGGTGTAAATAAATACGCTCAAATGCTACGATTACGTGAAGACTGTGCGAATGATCGCGGATCACCTACGAGTCGGAACCACCTATAGTGGTCTGTACGACAGGACTGTGCACCTAACTTGGATCCAAGGTGAGTGTATGGTGCGGGAGGTAAACATCACGTGAAGGACTATGTCCTGACCACGGGCGGGAGCACTAACATCGGGGTGCAAGTTTATGAGCTATAATACATCTCAACATAATCATGCAACTCACATCCATAATCTATAAACTCACCTGGCACTTACCTGAGCTTTTGTAGCATCAAACATAAATATGTGCAACTACTAAATGCATATTCTAAGTATAAAATATTTGGCATGGCATTTCAAAACATAAGTCCATTTAAATGAGTTTCTGGGAAAAAATACCAAGCATATATATATATACTGAAAACCAAAAGCCCACTCACTGATATGTGGCAGGATCGTAACCCCCGAGCTTCGCCTGACTGCGCTTGTCCTCAGGAAACGTCTCACCTATATGTGAAACAACTATTTTAACGTTATTTTAAGCACATAACCAAAACTAGGTAATAACTTCTCATACGTTGCTCAATTTGGGTATTTGAAATACCATCGTGACCTACTCAACCCCACGAACATCCCCATATTCTTAGAATAATTTTCTAAGTTCCCACGTGCCCTCACGCACCAGTCAAGGCACAGCCACATGCACCGCCCACGTGCCTGGCATACTGACGGATTCCCCAATGGCGTTAAGGAATATTCCGTTAAATAATAGCATATACCGTTAATTTTACCTGATGCCGTTAACATATTCTGTCAAAATTGAAGGAATATTCTCCTTCTTCTCCAATGGTTCGCCGGATTCCGACGCCGGCCACCGCTGCACTTGCCGGTTTCTAGAAAACTTAAAACTTGAATATCTTCACCATTCCTCAACCAAATTTCATGAAATTTGTACCAAAATGAAGTTGTAAACGAGTAGAACTAGTTCTTACCACTTTTACGTCCTAAACCCAAAGAAAAATGGCTGGAAAAATCCTTGAAAAACTGGCTATTCCTGCAATCCCACAACCAAGCTCATTTCGACATCCAAACTTAACCAAAACTAGCCTAACATGCTAGAGAAGATTAATTCTTACCTTCTTAAGTCTTAAATCCAGCTAATATCTTCTCGATCACATAGAAGAAAATTCCACTCCTTGCCAGAGCTCGGGCGTCTCGAGTTCTACTAGTCTTTTCCTCAAACCAAGGGCATGGCTCGACTCCAAGGCTTGCAAGGAGTTCAAAAAAAACCTCTACTAGCTCGATTTGTGAGAGATGAAGTTCGTAGAGAGATTAGACGTATAGATTGTACAGACGAGGAAGACTCGAGAGAGGGAGAGAGAGAAGTCTATACGTGTGTGTGCGCATGTGTGTGTCCGGATTGGGTATCCATATAAAATCCTTAAGTCCTAATTAGGCTACCAATTGTAGGCTAAGATTCATCCAAAACAATCCCAAGCTTCAATTGGGTTCAAAGAAGTAGGAAATGAAAATAATTAGTCCATTTTCTTAGCCCAATAATACATTCACAACCCAACGCTCAAGGGTAAAATAGTCATTCCACGCTATCGAGGATAAAATATATTATATTTTGGGACGGGTTGTCACAACTACGGTCTAGCAATATTCATTTTCACTTGTAAGTGAGAAGTTTTAGGTTTGATTATCGCCAAAGGCAAATTTGAACCATATTATTGTTAGTCCTTTGTGAGACTTAGCCCACTCCCTCACCCCTTAGTGTAGATAATATCGTTTGTTCAAATAAAACAGAAAAAACACCGTTGCATGGTACACTATATCACTAAAAATGATAAAACAATTATCAAAAGAAGGCCGAATCCTTATTTATTCCATTACCAAAAATAAGGTAAGATGCATATATTCCAGTACTAAAAATGATAAAACAATTATCAAAAAATTATACCAATAATTGTATCAAGCTAAGCTTACATTACATGGATAACCAAACAAAACAACCGGGCAAAAGCCTTATTCAAACATAAGGCACCGACCTCAAATAATTATAACGCAAAAACTAAATTCTAATAATTATATGCAATGGGAAATTAACATAGAATCCATTTCATACCGTTTATTAGTTAAGCAATTGGCTCCTGCCAAAATCCATTTCATCTTAAGCACTGGGCAATAAAAAACAATAACAAATCCTTAGGTTAATTGCATATGTACAGAGTGTAATGTATTAGTTAGTCAGGGTTTGTTAAGTATCATAATACTCGTTTAAATGGGTTTATAATTCGGTTGAGTTTGGTTTAGTTCGGTTTCCGAACTTTTGAAACTGAAACTAAGCCAATATAATCTAGTTCGGTTTATTTCAGTTTTGGTTCGGTGTTCAATTCTATTTTTTTCGGTTTCAATTTTTCGAACCAATCTCTATTGGGTTGGATTGATGCTTTGCTCGTCCATGTCAACCTAAACCCAATTCAATTTCTACTCAAATTGCTCATACACATATTACTGGTCCCACTTCGTATTATATAAGCTAGATACAAGTTTGGAATGACTATACTTGAAGTTTGTTGTTTGCTTTTTATTTGAACAATGTGCAATAGTATTGCTTTTTGTTAAAATATTAATATTATCTTGTCATTTAATTTCAACTTTGCATGGTTGAAACTTTAAAATGCGTATTTGCTATTTGGTTTATTTTTTTAATAGATTATGATGTCTAAAATTGAATTTTAAATAGTTCTGCGTTATTTGGTTCAAAATTTGAGATCTATTTTATAAAATAATAGGGTTAAAAAGATTGAATATGATAAAAGGATAATACTTGGGTGACTGTTCAGTACCTCATCAAACCAAACATTCTCCTTCTCCCTCATCGAACCTGACGCACCCACAACCCCTCTCTTCTCCCGTGATCCCAATCCCTAATTCCTGCGACCCACCAATCCCTTTCTTCTACAGCGACTGCGATCGTCGTCCTCCGTTATGGACGATGGCGATGATTGCGACCTATCATCATCAATTCGGACAGTCCCTCTCACCATTTAATCGATGATGTTTGTGCCTTGTGGTGACGAGCAAGATCCTGAAGCCACAATTTCTGCCATTAATTAAATTGGATCTCCATAGTGGTAACAATCAGTGCGTGAAGAAGAACAGAGCATGAATCTCTTTTTTATAAAAGTAAATCGTATGAGTTCAGTTAGATGCGTGATAGCTTTTTGTGAAAGAATTTGCAATGGTTTTGCTGGTCTGGAACTGTCAGTACCCAAGTACTATCCTTGATAAATTTAGGCAAACCCGAATTCACTTGAGTAAGCCCGAACCCAATTTAAACCCGAAACCGAATAAACAACAACAATGGAAGAAGAGGCAAAGCCAGCCGTGTCCACAGCCACCCAAGTCCTCCCATCCCCTCTGAGCTCCGCCGAAGTTCTCCCTGTATAGCCTCCGCCGTTTTCTCTTCCTTCCAAGACCAAGAAGAGACCTCTTGAAAATGATGCCCTTTTCTCCAACTCATCCACTCTCTAAAAGGTTCGCGCCGTCCTCATTTTCTCGAGGTACAGTTAAAAACCCATCTCCCAAGTTTTGCATCTTTATGTGAATTTCTTGTGAATTTTGAAGATTTTTGTGATCTGGGACCGGGTTTTCTTTCTATTCAATTGTGAATTTGGGTTTGTTTGGATTCACAATTTGAATGTCTTTAACATTTCTAAATATTTCATTTTCTATAAAAAGATTAGATAAATGTATAATCTATAGAATCTTAGCTTTCAAGAACTCAGAGATGTAGAAAATATCTTCTTCTCATTTCACAAAAAGACTCTTGAACAATACATTTACATCAGAATATATAGAGACAATTCTATTGACAAAACTGACCTCAACATACATCAATTAATTACACATCTACCCTTGTCTAACGAACTCCAACTATACAATTACTACTAGACTCTTTACACCCCCTCAAGCTGAGACTGGGGACAGGAAAAGTGCCAAGAGGAAGCTTGGATTGCAGAAAACAGAATCTGTGTTTTGATAGAGATTTGGTATGAATATCAGCTAATTGATCTTGGCTGCAGACATAAAGAACTTTAATCAAATGTGCCAAGACTAGCTCCCGAATGTAATGATAATCCACTTCGACATGCTTTGTCCGAGCATGAAACACAGGATTAGAGGCAAGAGAAATAGCTAAAATGTTATCACACCAAAGAGTGGGAACTTTAGACAAAGGAAAGTTGATATCAGAAAAAACTTTGCAAATCCAAGTGATTTCAGCTGCAGTGTGGGCTAAAGCTCGATATTCAGCTTCGGTAGAAGATCTGGCAACAGTGGGTTGCTTTTTAGCATTCCAACTAACCAGATTTGGACCCAGAAAAACACAGAAACCAGTAGTAGACCGTCTATCAAAGGTACAACCGGCCCAGTCAGCATCAGAGTAAGCCGTGAGGTCAAGAGAACCCTTTTTAAACCAAAGACCTTGTGTAAGGGTGCCTTTTAAAAACCGAAGAATGCGTTTGACAGCCTGCATGTGTTGATCCCTTGGGGAATGCATAAACTGACACACTTGGTTTACTGCAAAAGAGAGATCAGGCCTCGTCCAAGTAAGATACTGTAAGCCACCCACCAAAGATCGATATTCAGTAGGGTCAGAGAGTAAAGAACCACTGTGATCAAGTTTAGTAGTACCAAGGGGAGAGACACACGGTTTGGCACCTGCCATGTTTGCCTTGTTAAGAAGATCAAGGGAGTATTTACTTTGATGCATAAAGAGACCATGAGAAGTTCTTTGCACCTCCAATCCCAAGAAGTAATGGAGGGGCCCCAAATCCTTAACAGGAAAAGCTTGACTGAGTGTGTGAATAAAACGTTGAAAGACAGTGGCATTAGGTCCGGTGACAAGAATGTCATCGACATAGACCAAAACAAGAACAGGAACCGAAGCTTGAAGAACAAAGAGAGAAGCATCGGATGAGGACTGCTTGAACCCAAGAGTGCACAGAACTTGGAACAGTTTATCAAACCAAGCCCGAGGGGCTTGTTTTAAGCCATACAGAGATTTCTTGAGTTGGCAGACATAACTAGGAAGATTGGAATCAGTGAAACCAGGTGGCTGAGTCATAAAAACATCTTCCTTGAGATCTCCATGTAAGAAGGCATTACTGATGTCTAATTGATGCAGAAACCAGTCATACTGAACAGCCAAGGTTAATAAAACTCGAATGGTGACTGGCTTAGCTACGGGACTGAAAGTGTCTTGATAGTCAACGCCCTCTTTTTGATGAAATCCTTTGGCCACTAACCGAGCCTTGTACCGATCCACTGTACCATCAGGTTTCCGCTTAATGCGAAACACTCATTTGCAGCCAACAATGTTTTGAGACGGAGAGTGGGGAACCAATGTCCAAGTACCAGTAAGTTGAAGAGCATTAAACTCTTCCTGCATAGCCTGTCTCCAATGTGCATACTTAGAGGCTTGTAAGTATGTGGAAGGGACAAAATCAACATCAACAGGTAAGGGATGTTTTGTGGCAGAATAGGCTTTGGGTTTAAAAATGCCTGCTTTGGATCGAGTAAGCATAGGATGGGTGTTAGGGACTATAGAAGTGGATGCAGGAGCGGATAATAAAGGTGGAGAGGAAACAGGCTCATGAGAGGGTGCAGGGGATTGTACTGTAGGATTGATAGGAGAAGTGGAGGCCGGAGAGGGTGAAATAGGAATCTGGGGAATGGAGAAGTGCAAATCAATAGGGGAAGGTGGAGAAGGAGAGTCCGGGGAAACAACCGCAGAAGAAGAACGGAGAAATGGGAACTGTGTCTCATTGAATAGGACATGACGTGAAATATATATACGCTGATTAGTAGGATCAAGGCACCGATAGCCCTTATGCTGCAAACTATAGCCCAAAAACACACATTTTGTACTCTTCCCTTCTAACTTGGAGTGAATATACGGCTTTAACCAGGGATAACAGGAACAACCAAAAACCTTCAGCTTGGAGTAATCAGGAATGGAGTTGAATAAGATTTCCCATGGAGAGTGATGCAAGCTGGAAATAGGCAGGCGATTTATCAGATAAACAGCAGTAGAGAAGGCTTCGACCCAATACAGGTGAGGGACTTTGGAAGCAACTAAGAGAGTCCGTGCGATCTCAACCAAATGCCTGTGTTTCCGTTCAACACAGCCATTTTGTTTCGGTGTATGTGGACAGCTGAGTTGATGAGAGATACCATGACCTTGAAGAAAGGATTTAAATTGCTTACTTGTAAATTCACCCCCTGAATCGGACCTCAAACATTTGATTTTATTACCAACAGAATTTTCAACATAGTTCTTGAATACAACAAAAGTGGAAAATACATCAGATTTGGCCTTTAAAGGAAAGAACCAAGAGTACTTGCTGTAATCATCAACTATTAAAAGATAGTACTTATAGCCATAAGCAGAAACTACGGGAGCAGGGCCCCAAACATCACAATGTAACAAATGGAGACTAGTAGGAGAAACAGAACTAGAGTGCTTAAATGGTAGCTTGTGATTCTTAGCAATTGCACAGTCCGAGCAGAAGAAATCAACAGAGTGATTTCCTTGCAGTGCAAGTTTATTGGCAGACAGAACACGCCTGAAGATAGCAGTAGAAGGATGCCCCAAGCGACTGTGCCAAATAGTCATAGGGGCTTTAGTACCGACTAAAGCATGAGGGGAGGAACAATATGGAGATAAAGAAGCAGGGATACCTTGAAAGGTGTAGAAACCATTATTAACCGGTCCCTGCAAAAGCATCTTCCCCGTAGAACGATCCTTAACAACAGAACCATCGGAATGCAAAGTCAAAGAGCAGTAGTTATCCTTGAGAAATTGGTATGCAGAGAGTAAATTGTGCTTCATTGTCGGAACATGTAACACATTGTTCAATTTAAAAGAAGCATGAGCAGTATTTAACAATGTACTGCCAGTATGATGAATGGACAAACCTTTACCATCGCCGATATACACCTTGTCTTCACCAGTGTAAGGAGTAGGAGAAGAGAGATTGGAGATGTCATGAGTGACATGGGAGGTAGCACCAGAATCTAGAATCCAGGAAGGAGAAGGCTTGGAAGCATAATGAGTGTACATAGCAGCAAGTTTAGTAGGAGGTACTTTCCCGAAGATATCTGGATTCATTCGGTCATAGCAATCAATAGCTTCATGACTTGATGATCCGCAGATTTGACAATTTGTACGACCACCAGAAGTATTAGGAGAACAAAAGCCTTGATGGATGTACCTTTGGAAACCAGAATTAGAGTGAGAACCCCGATTGTTGCCATGATAGTTGCGATTGCCTCTGTTGTTGTGAAAACGAGTATTGGTCCGGCCACGATTAGAGTTGTAGCGAGAAGAATTCTGCATAGGATGATTCTGAGCTGCATAAGCTTGAGAAGAATGTGGTGTAGGAAGGAGAGGTGGTTGATTCTGAGCTGCATAAGCATGAAACGGTTCAGTAGCAACCGATTTCTTTCGACGAGCCATTGACAATTCCTTTGTAAGAAGAAGACCATGCAGTTCATCCAAAGTAGTAGATGAGAGACAAAAAGTAATAGAATCAACAAATGAGTCAAATTCCTCTGGTAAACCATGTAATGTAGCAGCAATCAAATCACGATCAGACACAGACGCACCAGCAGCGGTTAAAGAATCAGAAATGGCTTTAATTTGCTGGAGGTACTCAGAGATCGATTGAGAGCATTTTTGAAGAGATTGAAGACGAGATCTAAGCTGATGAATATGAGCATCAGAGATGCCACCAAACTGCTGTTCCAATTTAAGCCAGAGATCACGAGAAGAAGAAACCCCAACTGTGAAAGGAATAATCTCCTCAGAGAGAGTTGAATTCAACCAGATCAAGAGATTTTGATCTTTTTCATACCATTGTTCAAACGTAGGATTGACAGAACGATCAGACAAGAGAGGAGAGGAACAAGGTTCAGATCCATCAATAACACCGAGAAGTTTATAACGACGAAGAATTGGAGCAAAGAGTGTGATGCGAGAATTATACGCACACAAATTAAACCCTCTTTTTGTCAAATTGTAGTAAGTATGTAAGTAGGGATCGTTCTGGACCGGGGATTAGGAGGGATTGTTAATCACTTGGATTTGACTCAAAAACGTAAAATAAAGTTTAAAACACTATACTAGACTCAAAGAATGCAAAACTAAACTTTAAAACACTAAGACAAACCAAAAGACTCAAAATACTTTAAAAACACAAACTAAATTGATTTCTAATTAAATTGAACAATAAAGTAAAGGGGGGATTGTGTTTGGACGAGATTAAATTAAATGGACAGAATATAATTAAGGGCAAAATGTAAATATGAATGTGATGAAAATATGGATGATGGAATAGCCAAGGGGTTCTTCTCCACACATGTTACACTTGCATACAAGATTGATTTTCAGTTGGTCTTTCGATAAATTATGAAACTCAACACCCCGGGTTAATTAGGTCCGCTTAAATTAACCGTCAAGTTTTCCTTAAGTTAATGAATTGGATGATTGCATGCGACAACCCAAAGCATTCCCCACAAGTTCCCTACATGAATTGCATAATAGAGATACAAGCAAGAATCATTAAGCATCATGAAAACTATAAGTGTTGACGAGGCATTCGTTACTATGATTGCATGAAACTAGTGCCAAGAATTCATTTAACGCGATTGTTTATAAGCAACCTCCACTACTTGTGAATATAAGTTCATAACTATTAGGTGAAACTCACTTATATTCTAGCGTCGTATTCATGCATGAAAATTAAGCGTGCACTCTCAATAAACATACATAAATAAGTTATCAATCAAACGGTTAAACAAATTGAATCCACAACTTATGAAATTCCAACCAAAGATAATCAATTCATATTGCAAGCATAAACATAGTTTCGAATCACCCCCTAGCTAAAGGGGGTTTAGTTCCTCATACGTACAAGACAAAGAGAATTGAAATTAAACATTGAAATCGAAGAAACACCTAAACATTCCAACAACTCAAACTTGAATTGTATGAACGTTTAGGCCCTCTTCTCTTCCTCTTCGTTGCGGCACAAGGTCTAAGGATAGTTTGATGGTGTGAATGGTTTGGGGAGTGGTGGAAATGGAAGGATGGTGTTTGGATTGTAAGGGAGAGATGCTGGAAATGGGTGCTGTTTTGCACGGCAATGTGTGTTGATTTTTTGGTGTGTGAATATGTGAATGAATGCATGGGTTTTTATAGGGGGAATGGGAGAATATGTGGCTGAAATAATGATGGAAAAACAGCTAGGAATGGGATGGGAGTGCACGGCAATGATGGGAAAAAGGGATTGTGGATGAATGATGAAGAGTTGCATGTGGCTTAGTGATTAAAGAATGAATGGATGTGCTGGAATTGAGTGGATGTGTTGCTGCCAAGATGGGGGAAAATATGGAAAATGGAAGTGTGATGCACGGCTAAGTGATTAATGGGATAGAAATGGGAGTGAATGTGGCTTAATGATGAAGGTGGAAAGCTGGAAAGCATGTGGCAAGGTGTGTAGATGCTGGAATTGATGGAAAGGCACGGCCAAGGATTTGTGTTAGGTGATGGGTGCTTGTGTTGGCTGAATTAATGAAGGGAATGCATGTGAATTAAAGCTAGAGTGAATGATGATGAATGCATGTGGATTAAAGAATGAATGGTGGCTGCAATAATGAATACATGTGGCTGAAATGAAAGGGAAATGCAAACCCAACACACGGCAAGGGATGTGTTGGTGTGTGTATGGGAATTTCTGGTTCTAAGGCTTTGTTTGATTGGGCTAGGCCCTTTGTTTTATGTCCTAAAGTGCATACAAGGCTTCAATTTCGTCCAACACTTTGGCTCCAAGCATAAGCTATCCATTCTTAGCCCAAAAGGCTCCAAAATGCACTTCTTTGCTCCTTTAGCCCTTAGAACCTGAAAACATACGAAAATGACTTAAAACACTTAAAGAACTAAGAAATAACAACGTAAATGCACAAGAACAAGCCAACTAAGTTGCCTAAATATGCTCCTATCAAATTCCCCCACACTTAGCTTTTGCTAGTCCTCGAGCAAAACAAAACAACAAAAGAACACGAAACTAGACAAAACGAACCAAAGACAATCTTAAACCTTCCAACGTTGCCTCAAGGATTTCCAATGCACATGACATGTTAAATTTCATTATCTCCACAGATTTTGGTTATCTTTACACTTAAGTACATACTTAATCATAGTCACCACATACTAGTTCACAATTAAGCATTTAAAACCATGTTTAGAATGTAGTAACATGCCTTAGAGAATTTGCTCAATTCCTTACAAGATATGCACTCAATTTTCACTCAGATTTTCTAACTACACACCCTAATCTAGTTACATGTGAGAAGATTGATGTAAACATCTCACATATATGTATCATAAAGAGAGCAATTTCTGGAGTTTAATAAGCATGTTTAGGTATGATCTCATGAATGGAATGCTACTACTTAGATGCGAGAACCAGTGACATCATAAGCTCATATCAATTCCAAACTCCACATTATTGAACACATAACGATCAAGATAGAAGTCAAAGGGGTTTAACGGGGCTAGGGTATTGGCTAACAATGAAAGGATATGGAAAACAAAGGTTCTTAAAGAAATAGTGAGCAAAGCACTTGAATCATCTTAGAATTCACTTTTGAATGAAAAATCAACTTTTGAACAAAAAGGGAGAACAAGCTCTTTTTTTCTTTCTTTCTTTCTTTTCTTTTCTGTTTTTCTTTTTCATATGTTTTTCACAATTTTTTCTTTTCTTTTGACTCTCAAAACATACATAAACACTTAAGAACAAAACATTCTCTCCCCCACACTCATTTTCTTGCATAATGTAACTCAAAAGGAATTCATTTAAGTCATGCTCACTATCTTTTAAGAATAAGGGCGTGGACTGTCCTAAACTAGGCTGGGTGAGGATAATGTGGGTAAACAAAGAATAAAGGCTAAACAAGGCTCAACGGGGTTAAAACTTACAACAAATAAGAAATATGGGAAGTAAGGCTATTTGGCTATGGTGGCAACTACACAACTTCATCTTGATATATGTTATGCAATTCAATGTCATGCTTTGAATGAAACGGATATAAGTTCTAGCATTTAGTTCTATTATGATACAATTGCATTCTAAGTAGCAACCAAGCAAGGAATAATGAGATCATGCAACAACTTTAGAAAACAAAGAATCACAGATTATAACTCTCCAAAGAAGGTAATGGCTCGAGTCTCACAGGGTTGTAGCGTTCGTTTGAGTTCCTTCCTTCAAGCATGTTACAAAAACGAATTTTTCTTTTATGATTGCATGTGAAGTCATACATTATAACCATAACCAAGCATATACCAAGAGTAAATCAAACTTTTCTCTATGTTTATAACTCTTTTTAACAGTCATGCAATTACAAACCAAATCCTTATCATTTTGTTGGAAGGTACCCTAAGACACAAACACACAAAAACGACTCAAAACACTCTTTTTAGGCTTTTCAAAACATGTTTTTCAAATTTTTATGTGATTTTCGGAGTTATAAAAACAAAACATACTAAAACACTCTAAAACATCTTAAAAACACCTTAAAACAGCAAGGAACAACATTTGAAGTTAAGGGTGATAAAATCCCACGAATTTTCATCAAATATACTTAGTTACCCCCCCACACTTAAATCAAACATTGTCCTGAATGTTTTAAGCATAGATTCACACAAAACATAAGTAAACACACAAAAAGCACTTAAACATACTAAACATGGCAGAATGTAACTAACAAAGAGAAGAGTTTAGGGACGCAAATCTGGTTATGGAGTGTAAATTCCCTCTTCTCCTTGGTGATTGCATTGAGGCTTGATCTTGGTGATTCCACAGGCTTACTCTTGAACTGGGCTGGAGGATTCTTTTGGTTTCCTCCAATCGTTGATTTTCCTTTGTGCTACTCTTGAACTGGGCAGCAGGATTCTTTTGGTCTCCCCCGAAGGTCTGAGCTTACTCCTTTTATCTGTTTCTTTGTTCAATCTCTCCAATTCGTATTGAAGAGGGTTAGAGGATAGCTCAGCATATGCAGTTGTTGCTTGTCTCCACATGCTTCAATGTATCATTTTCACTTGCCTTACTTGCTCCCCTTTGCAGAAGTGGTCTCTTCTCTGGAAGTGTATCAACCGTTGAAGATGACTACTCGAGAGCAACGCTAGGTAAGCAACCAGAGATCGGAGCAGAGAATCCGTGAGGCGGTGGAAATCGAAGATCCACCAAGACTGCGAGGATCGAAGAGTCACCAAAACCTGGAGACGATGACGACAGTGACGAGAGCAAGCAAAGAACCGTGAGGCGGTGACAAGAACGATCGAAGATTCACCATGGCCGTGAGGCGGTGGCGATTGATACCATATAGAATCTTAGCTTTCAAGAACTCAGAGATGTAGAAAATATCTTCTTCTCATTTCACAAAAAGACTCTTGAACAATACATTTACATCAGAATATATAGAGACAATTCTATTGACAAAACTGACCTCAACATACATCAATTAATTACACATCTACCCTTGTCTAACTAACTCCAACTATACAATTACTACTAGACTCTTTATAATCTTTGTAATTCCGCTGCCTTGTACTTGCATTTTAGGCGCCCTTAGTAACTCTGCCTTGAAAAAAAAATCGTCTAAATAATGAATTTGATGGAAATGTCTGTTAGTAATGATTGAGATGGTTAATGTTTTCGGTTGCAAAATTCTAATATTTGAACTATTAAGTGAAGAATGAAGGCAAGTGATTTATGTTCTCCAGTGAATACAGGTGTTTCTATTTTGTATTAAGTGAAGCTGTCCAAATTAGTCTTTATTAATGTGTTAAGTGATCGTTACGTAATCTGTATGCCATGGGTAGAATTTAGAAGTTGATTTGGTCCTTTTGAGACTGCAGAGGATAGGCCTATGGGAGTTAACTTGGTTTGTAGATTGTTCATCTATCAACGTTGTCATTGTAATCATTCTCAATCAATTTCTTTAAATCCTGCTGTTGTGCGCTGCTTCGTTTGTTTGCTACATTAAATGAAGTATGGATGGAGTAACTTTTTGTTTTTTTGTCATCTTGAAGGTTCTCCGGACCCCTGACTTTCGAACGTGCAAATCATCCGAAGAAATTCAAGATTGTCAGCTCATCAGGATTTTGTTTTCATCTTTTCACGCAATGACATATATTTATCCCTTGAGTTTAATATGATAAAGCTGAGCTGATATGTTAATCTTAAAATAGTGGTTTATTAATATGGTACTTATGATTACATCCGACCTTCATTCACGTGCTAACTTGGTTTATTAATCTATCGTGTGAATAATTATATTGAGTTTCACTCGTGAAACTCAGTTTGTGATAGTTTTATTGTTGGCCACCCAATCCTAGAATATTGTTAGTAGCATTCAGATGGCATTCTGCTTCCTTTACGAGGAGATATCTGTCTCACTCATCTTCTTATGTTGACGCATGGTTCTGTCCTGAGTTTCTTGAGCTCCATGTATGCCTTCACTCCAGATTTTGGATCCCTTTAGACACTTTTGAGTTCAAGGCTTTTTATGACGGAGCCAATTGCATGAGATGTTGTTTGTAACTTGTGATTTGCTTATGATTATGTATGTTGCAAATTGCAGATGTGAAGCTTCTGATGGAACTTTGCAAACAGATGATGGCGGAAACAGTTTCGGCAATAAGAAGTAAGAATACGCCAGGTGAAAAGCCCCAAGATACAAAGGCTTTTGGAAAACCATCAGAAAAGAAGTTTCCATCAGGTGTATCCAGCGAGAATCAGCGGGCTGAAGATGGTCAGACTCAAGGGACAAATATTGTTGGTGGGTCTGCTTTTGGGTGGAATTTCATTACATTTGTAGGTGAAGAACCAGTTTACCATGGAATAACAAAGGAGTCATTTCGAGCTAATGGCAGCAAAGAAACAGTTCTGTAATCCTACCGTTATCATAGATTCTGATTTCATTAGTATGGTTATTCACCTTGATTCTTGAAATGGGATCAGTGGATGTTGTAATATTAGAATGAATGAATGATTTGATCAATTGAAATTTATGCAGCAATTTTATTACAGAAAGACAAGTTGTTTGAGTAGTATATTCGCTGGAGATTATACATATACTAAAACCCGGTTCCCCCGGGCACTGTTTTTCACTGTTCGTGAACAGTTAAAGGACGGTAATACCCTCGGGTTTTCAGCTCTCATTTTCTGCTTTCCTCACATGGGTTTTCCTTCGTCGTCGTTGTGCGCTCTGATTTCTCTCAATTTCTTCCTTCTTGTTTCGCGAAATTATCTCCGGCGAGACACGATCTTTGATTTCTGGCTGCGATCCGTACGTTGGATCGATTTCGTCTTTTTCACCATTTTGTTTCAAGCCTCTCTTTTGAGAGAATTGTTACGTATTAAGGTTAGTGATTTCTAAATTTTTGAGTTTTGCTTTGCAGTTTGATTTCATTTTTGGTTGTCTTGCCCAGATGTTAGAAGCTTTTAATTTTTTTGGGTTCAATTTTAAATGGGTTGTTGCTTTCGGAGTTTTCTTTTGATGACAGAGATTAATCCGTTGGTTTTTTAGTTAGGTTGTGTTGTGGGTCTTGACAATTGTTTGTCTTGCCCAGATGTTAGAAGATTTTCTGTTGAAATTGTTTCTCTTCTCTTCTTTGTTTTTTTTTTTTTTTTTTTTTTTGTGCCATCGGGTTTTGCATGTGGGTGTATAATCAGGTTTTCTTTTGAATTTCAGAAGATTCTGTTTTTTATTTTTTTGGAAGACATTTATGCTTAAGGTGAGAAACTTTGGTTGGTCGCTATTGGGTTTTGTTGTAGAATTAAGTTTTTTTTAATTTTTATTTTTAAAAAAAACGAGTTACATTCGTGGGAATTCATTTGTTCTTCTTTTTTTCTGCATCTGGAAAATGCCACCTGATGTGAGTTTATAATTAAATATGAATATCAAAATGGGTTTTCTGTGCAAATTTTCTTTTTCTGATTTTTGGGTCTTTGTTTTCAGGCTTTAGCGCCGTCGTTTTCCGAAGCCCTCTGTACTCAAGGTAAGCAATTTAAAATTTTGGTGGACTTAGATTTTTGTTTTAAGTTTTATTATATTGGAGTTAAATTTGGTTGCACCTTGGAGTTGGTTTTGTTGAAGTTTCTAATGAAATTGAATTTGGTTCTTTTTTGGGGTTGATTTTGTTTATGTTTTTGTTTAGTTTTATTTATGCTTTTAACTTAAGGAGTAAATAGGTCCTCATTACAACACTAATGTACCACTTAGATACATACATATATATATAAATGAAATGTCAGACTGATACATTTTGGAGAAGTGTATCAGACGTGTACCTCCGATCTGGAGGAGTTTCTCCATTGAAGTGTTTTAAGATATGCTCAAAGTATTTGACGTATCTCTGGGAAAATCATAGAAAAAATTGTTAATCACAATGATGTAGATAGATAAGGAACACCAAGCTTAAACGGGAAATCCAAAAATTTAACTGACTCACAATCTGACTTGGGAGAACCAGAGTTTTTCCATCCATACACCTTATATGGTTATAGTAATTCATGGCCTCCTCAGCCATAGGGAAGAACTGCAGATACATGGAAAAACAAACAAGAAAAAGTTATAGTCATAAGTGCAAGAAATATAAAGCCAAAAGAAGCACCAACATTTCCACCATACAACCCCAGGTCTGAAGGTGCTGATTATTGATCTTACTTTAAGAAATAAGAGAAGGCTACAAATCATTACTCCTGTCCTTGCCATACCAGCTTTACAATGAACCACCACAACATTTTCGACGCCCTCCTGTAACCATGAATGAGCACTTCGACAAAAGGATTCTATGAGCTCGATTGGGGGGCAATTATGATCATCAAATGGGAAACTTGCAACCTTGAAACATTCAGAGAAGCCAAATATAGAAGAAGCTCTTATTCAACATGACTGAAAAACAGAATTACAGCAACGAAAAGTTAAACGTTTTAATCTATTTGACTATACTTTCAACTTTCTTCTTTCTCAATATATTAACACATACAAGATGGCCCTCATTATGTCATCACATCATTCACATAAATGTCTTATGATTTCATCAACGGCCATTTTGTTATTTAATCAAAGATGTTAAAGTGAAGAACTTTAATAGCTCCATCAATGATATAGAATTCTTTTATTATTATTATTTTTTTTGCATATAAAAATGTTCCAAGCACTTCACCTAGCAACAATATCATGCCTTATTTTTCAATTTACTTATAAGGTTTCACATTTTTGTAAATATCAAGAACAAAAACCTGGGACAGCCTCACAATTTGGTGAACTGACTAGGTAATTGACAGTTGGGTATGGGTATGGGTAGTTAAAAACTATGAGACATGAAATTATTGTCAAATGCAAGGACAGAAGGTCATGTATTTGCAAAGTTGAATCGGCCCAAGGACCGAGTTGTTATGTTTGAGTAGATTACCTGATCTCCTAAGTTGGGTTTAGGTTTAATGCTCAGTAGTTGTTGTGCTTCTGCTGCTTTTTAGTTGTCGAGGATATGCAGGGAGAGCAAGTAAAAAGATTGTATTCACTGTGTTGACGCATTATTGAACAAGAGACCCAAAGGGAAGGACATATTCAATCTCAAGGTCTGTCAGCTTTCACTTCTTAATTTTATTATTATTAATTTTGTTTGCTCTTTCAAATTTGAATGCATGAGTTTTTAAATTTTATTGCGATTAGTTAACCTGAGATGGGTTTTGGGTAATCATATGTTATTTTCTGATTTGGTTACAGGATGCGAATCATTGCTTCTTTAGAAAAGATTAAGGAAGGTGAGCAATTTCAGAAGAAAATGCGATTATCATTTTCCAGAGATCACGGCATGCCCCTTCCGTTATTTTTTGGTGGTTGTAAAATTATGACCTGACATGGAAGTGGGTTTTGACAAGATTTTTTTTTTTTTTTTAATTTTGCATCTGCAGTGTCATGTTAAGCATTATTGTTTACGTATAAATGCGAGTGTGTTTTACATTTATTTAATGCCTTTAATTTTAACCTCTGCATTTTCAATGTTCACTAATGCCTTTAATTATCCTCTGTTTTACATCTCAGTGACGACACAAAAGCTCCATAGAAAAGGTATCAGCTTTTGACTCAAATTTCGACGGTGCCCTATCATCTCTCCCAAAATCAAAGCAACCCCAAGCAATTCCGGAATCATTTTTCTGTGTCCCAAAATACAGTATGTAATATCCTCATCTCAAATTTATTCATCTCACAAACGTTGATATCAAGTTCATAGTTTTTCATTGTTCGAAATTCCACACTACTCAATATTTAATAACACTTTTATTTTCCTCTATTTACCTTGTTATTTGTGATGTTGCAGCAAAGGAAATATCAGACGCGACTCTTACTCCAAAGGCTCCAACCAGAAATGTATCAGATTCCCCAATCATTTCTGAAACCATATATATGGCTGCAAAACAGATATGTATACCCTTTCATTGTTCTATACTTTTTGAATTATTCACGACCTATTAAACATGATCTCTTTATCCCATTCGCTTTAAACTCAAATAGTTCACTAGATTTCTTTATCATAGTATCTTTCGACCATCTTTTGTATGTAAGTAGGACAATTTCGTAAATCTTTTGTATGTAAATATTATATACATATGCATCAAGCATTCTCTTTTGTATGTAAATAGGATTATCTACTAAATCTTTTGCACGTAAAATAGTATGTACATACAGATCAAGTATTTTTGTATGTACATAGTGCTATACACAAAATTTCATGCAGTTTTCAATCCTGCAGCATCGCGCGGACCTCTCTTACGAGTATGGTACTATTATCTGGACATGGGACTAGGACATCAACTTAAAACAGTTGCAGAGTGTCAAGTGTGCATGCAGGCCCAAATGCAAACCCAGACCAAGGTAAGCCATCTTCCCAAACCCAGGCCCCTCCCAAATTCCTTGTTTCGATTCGAAGGAGGATGAGAAACCGGCCAGTCCAGCGGCAGAATTGATGACAAAAAGCAGGGTCAACCAACGGGATTGGGGATTGTGGGTTAGGGTTCTTTTTGGGGATTGGGTGAGAGAGATTTTTGGAGAAAGGTGCAAATGATGACTAAGTTGGAGGAAATAACTCATTTATATACGAGGGCAATTAAATCATTTCAACATGTCAGAAAAATCATATTTATGTCCTATTGTTTGTTGTGCATGGCGTGCGCATATTCGGTTTGTCCTATTTCAATCCTAAGATTAAGAAAATTGATCATTTTTAACAAATTCTCAAATTTTTAAGCTTACTTATGTGATATTAAGTATGGCCATTGTAGTAACTAGTAAGGTTTTAATAGTTTAAAATTATCAAACTAACTTACTTATGTGCCTGGCATTTTAAACACTAAGAGGAAGAGCATTTGTAACAAATATTGGATTAACCGTTAAGGTTTTAGTAGTTTAAAATTATCAAACTACTAGTAAGGTTTTAGTAGTTTAAAATCCAATTCCAACCACCACCGCATATTTTTTTCACATTTTCGCACTTCTAAATGAATTATTATGAGTTTTTAATGTGCTTTGGCATTTTAAATTCCTTTGTATTTTTAAAGTGCCTTGAAAATTTTTAAGCTTACTTATGTGATATTAAGTATGGCTATTGTACTAACTAGTAAGGTTTTAGTAGTTTAAAATTATCAAACTAACTTTTTATCTTAATGGGTTGAAACAAGTCATCCACATGTAAACCCGTTAACGACCTCATTAACGGGTAACCCAATAACGACCCGATTAGTTATTTTATTGATTCGAAATCCGTTGTTTTTTATCGTGCTAACTGATTGTGTAATAAATTGCTAGGTCTAAAAAGGGCTAAGGCAAACAACATTTAAAACGAATAAATAAATCTTTCTTTTTTTTTTTGTACAGAAAAAGAATAATAAATTTTGAATATATAGATTTTATAGGAAACTTCATTTTAATCCTTAAAAAAATATGATTTTTAGACTATAGCCTTGTGTAAGATTAAAATCCAATTTTAGTCCCTAGTACATTTAATCATCTCATTTATTAGTTATATTTTGATGTTTTATTTATCTTTTTATCCCTATTTTAATGTATTAATTACATTTAAATTTAATTTTCATTTCATTCATCATAATATATTTTAATGTCTACATTTACGCAACTAATTTTTTTTTATGATATATATTTCGATAAACTCCGAAGCCAGTGAGCTCCCAACAGGCCTTGTGCTAGGTAGGAATGAAAATATACATATAAGGATCACTCCCCTAGGCGATGTGGGATCTTACAATCCACCCCCCTTAGGGGCCTGATGTCTTCATCGGCACACCACGACCAGGGATAAGCTCTGATACCAAATTGTCACATCCCGATCTCGACTCTACCGTAGCACGATATTGTCCGCTTTGGGCCCCGACTACGCCCTCACGGTTTTGTTTCTGGGAAGTCACACGAGAACTTCTCAGTGGGTCACCCATCATGAGATTGCTTTTGCACGAACTTGCTTAACTCCGGAGTTCCAATGAACTCCAAAGCCAGTGAGCTCCCAGGCCTGAACTCCGAAGCCAGTGAGCTCCCAGGCCTCATACTAGGTAGAGATGGGAATATATATAAGGCTTACAGGATCCACTCCCCTAGACGATGTGGGATGTTACAATTAATACATTTGAATATTTTGGTATATCCATCGATACAAACATATAGGTACATTAATTCAATATAATGTATTTTGGTACGTACATTTTGGCATACACATTTGAGTATTGACTTTCTGGTACATTAATTCAATATACTATATTTTAGTACATACGTTTCGGTACGTACATTTTGGTACATACATTTCAGTATTGACATTTCGGTACATTAATTCAAAATAATCAATTTTATATATTTCGGCACAGTCATTTCTGTACACTTATGTATTTATACATTTTTTTTGTATCACAAATTTCTTTTAATATTTTCTCATTTATGTTCTTTTGTAATTAAAGAACTAAATATGTGCATATTAATAAAATTAAAATTTAATGTGGAGAGATTAAATAAAAATACACATTAAATAACAAAAATTGAATATAAATTTTGATAAAAGTACACTTCAAGGGATTAAATTGAATATGTAATCTAGCATTATGTTTTTTTTTTTTTTTAATTTTAATCTTTTACAAGGACTAATGTTCAAAAATCCCTAGATTTCATCCAACTTTTCGCTTATATTACGTCAACAAATCTAGTGTGTTCCGACCTATTCCAAGGACCAATTACCAATTACCAAGTCAAGTCAATAGTATACATCTGAGCTAATTAATAATTCCAAGGACCATTCATAAAAAATAAAAAAATAAGAAATAAGAAAGAAGAAACAAGTACAAAAGTTCAAAAAGAAAATACAACAACAAAATGCCGTTAAAAATATAATAATTCCAAGGACTAAAATTTTAAATTACCAAGTAAAGTCAATAGTATACATCAAAACTAATTAATAATTCCAAGGACAAATACTTTAAAATACAAAGTCATTACATTCCCACTTGAATTGTGGATACTTTAATTCCTGTATAAAGATTTGGCTATGTTTTGGTTACTTATTGTATTGCCTCTGATTGTTACTTGTAGGTCAACCATTCTTTGTAGTGTGTTTGGCTGTCTTCTTCAAAACTTAATTACGCGTGCTTCTTTATTTTTATCTTCAACATCTTATGAGACAACGACAACTTCACTTCATTGAAGGAGCTTCCGCAGGCCATTATATGTACAAGTTTTACATATAAATCTCCTTGGCAAGTGATTTGTTAGTGTTAATTGTTTGTAAGAAGTTTATTGCTACATTAACTTTATCAAAACATTTCGGCAGTATATGTTTTGAATCATGATAATTACTAAAGAAATTCAATTAATTTTGGAACTGCATATGATTGTTTTGTTCGTCGTAAATTTTAGTTCAAGGGATTAGTTGCACTCCTGTGCAAAATCTTGTCAAATTTACTAAATGGTTAACTTTTTATTTTTTATTTTTATCCAAGTAGTAATTTATATCATGCCTAACAACGATGCGACGACGTTTAACAAATTAATTATTATTTATTTCATCAGAAATAATACATCGACAATCATATATGCTTTCTATACACAAATTACAGAAAATTTCATGAAAAATAATTTAACATATATAGAGGTTGTGAAGGGTGAAGGGGAAGTGAGGAGAATTTAAAAGAAAAATAATATAAGATCAGAAGTGGGGCCTTGGCTTTTTGTGTAAGTGATGATGAGAGAGAAAGAGATGGATGAGAGAGACAAAGAGAAATCGATGAGGCAAGGATGAACAGAGGGGATGGGTGAAACAAAAGGGGGTGAAGAGGAAGAGGAAGAGAGAGAGAGAGAGAGAGAGAGAGAGAGAGAGTTGTTAGTACTTTTATTATATTTTTTGTCAATATTTTTATTATATTTTTGGTCTTAATTATTGAATAAATTATTAGACTGATTTTAGTAATGATTCAAAGTTTTGAAATTCTTTTTATTATCGTTTGAAGGCTGAGTTATGACCTTTGTACTGTTATTTGTAAGAAACTTTTTTTTAAAACTGTTATATGTAAGAACAATTTTTTTTATTGTTATTTGTAAGACTTGGTACTTCTTCAATGAAATGTTTTCTTCGACATTATTCTTGTCTCAATGTCGACACTCACCATATTTTGAAGAAAAACAAAATACAGCATTCTATACAGAAAGGCTATCTAGGATCGCATCTCCCGAAAATGTTCTCATGAAAATAGAATTTTGTCACTTAGTACTATAATCTAGTCATATTTCTCTTCACTTATAAAAAAGATCTCTCACTTAAAATAGAGTTTTGCCATTTAGTATTACGGTGTTGTTGTACATGACAATTGAAGACCAAGCGGCTAATTATCCCCAATCATGTACAACTGTGATCGAGATTAGCAAGGGGCCTCTTAAGTTGTGCATCATTTTTGAATAATTATCTCTTTTTTAGTTTTGAGCCTGGCCTCTTTGTGGCCCTGTTTAATTGTGTCTTGCACTTACTTGAAGCAGATGAAATATTAGGATGAAAATCACACACATACCAAAGGGCCAAGGCAAACAACATTTAAAACGAATAAAACTGTGAAAACAAATATAGTGTGTTTTGAACTTACAATTTCAAGGAGCCAACACGGGTTGGTTCAGTTGATAAGATTTCTAACTTGTGTATCGCCCCACCAAGGTTTGAGTCTCATTGCGAGCTGTTTCTAACTCGAGATTGTAGGTATGTCCTGACGTTGGTGGTGAGAGTAACCAATCTCCCTTAAATTTTTTACGATCGAATAATTCCAAGGATCAAGACTTTAAATTACTAATTCAAGTCAATACATTCTCACTTGAATTGTGGCAAGTTTATCCTGGATAAAGATGTGGCTTTGTTTTAGTTGAAGAAAATTGAGGTTCCACCATAAAACCAATTGTCAATATGAGGAGTAGCCAACCTCTTGTAAGCCCTTGCAAGGTTTCTCCTTTCACCAATGTGTCACTCTTGCAAGGTTTCTCCTTTATAAATCGGAGGAAGAGAACCCAAATTTAGGGAAGCTCTCAGTGTTAATAATAATAAAAAAATCTTATTTTCTTTTAACTTTATATAAAATGTTGAGTTGGAAATTTGAGAAATGTATAGATAAAGGTGGAAGCACAATAATCAAAATTTGAAGTGTTTTAATTAAATATTGAAATCCCACAAATATTTAATTAATAAAATATAAAATTTGAGCGCTGGATTTTTTTTTTTTTTGGTGAATATATATCGTTGTAAGAAAAATAAAAAATATAGAAACAATATCCCGCTGAAAAGATAAGTCAGTCTCGTGAAAAATAACGCAACAGTATTAACACTTATGCACTCCAATCTCAAGCATTGATTCTTCTGGTTCCAAATTTCCACAAGTAACCTCCCCGATTCAACAAAATTCCTATTTGCATTGAAAAAATTTCCAGAAGTAATCTCCACAATTCAACGAAATTCTTATTTGCATTGAAAGAAAAAAAAAAGAGTGAAAATTTTGAAATATCACATGAACTTATACATATTTTTTTAATTTGTCATATGAACTAAAATTTTAAGCAACTATGATAACCCATTGTGAGGCTTAGCCCAATACCCACCTACATAGATAATATCGTTTGTTAAAAAGAAATACAAATCACAAATGATGTGACCGTAATAGGAACAAATTTCTGGGTTTTTGTTGTTCATTAAGGTACCGTTTGGTACGTGGGACAGGACGGAACAGAGTGGGATAAGGCGTTCCGTCCCACGTTTGGTGCGCCTAAAACGGGTGGAACGAGCTGTTCCACGGGACGAGTTTTGGGTGAATTTTCGTTCCACCTCACCCCCCTGGAACGACTCGTTCCACATCCGTGGAACACAAAATTATAACCTCTCCGTCTCCTTCTTCTTCCTCCTTGTTTCCATCCAAGGGCATCTTTGCTCCCGCTCTGTTTCGTTCCGTCCTGTCCTGTCCCGTCCCGTCCCATTCCGTTTCGTCTCGTCCCGTCTGCATACCAAACGATACCTAAAGACACATGTTCCATTTCCAGTTTGTGATTAGGGATGGGCAAAATACCAAAGGGTATGGGTAACAGCGGTTACCCATCTATTTAAAGTTCACGGTTATAGTTATGGGTAACTGTTTAAACAAACTAACGGTTATGAGTATAACCGTATATCCGTGAAATTTAAATGGACGGTTATGAGTATTACCTGCGTTTATAACAGGTATCCATTTAACTGTTTATTTGAATATATGTAAAATTAAAAAAAATAAATAAATAAATAAAAACCCTTAATTGTTCAATCTCAGTGTTTTGTGAGAGAAAATAAGTGTTTATCACAATAGGTGCTTCTTTTGGCCCGCATGTTCCATTTTTCTAAAGTGCTCGAGAGTGCAGAGGGAGCAAGTAGTAGAGTGTGGAAGCAAGGAACCAGTTCAGCCCCAGCTTTCCAAAATTACAACAAATGTTACTTTTGTTTAATTTTTATATTGATGATAAAATGTTACTTTTTAATTTTTTTACTTTTTTCAAAAAAATGTTACTTTTTTAATTGATGATAAAATGTCCACAAGTGGATATATTTTTATAATGGCTGGGGGTGCAGTGTCATGGAGAAGCAGAAAGCAAACCACAAGGGTTGTTTCTACAATGGAATCAGAATATATAGGATGTTTTGAAGCAATGTGGGAGTAATGCTTGTAATGAAGAATTCTCTTATTCAGAAGTGTATTCTCACACATGATCTCATTTGAATCCTATTAGTCTGTGATTTTAGTACAAATGGTACTGCAAATTGTATTATACTGTCTAAGGTTCAACTAATGCTTCTTTGAGTATGTTTGAAAGATTTATTTCAACTCTTTATCTCAGTGGTGACTTGTTAGTTATTTCATTAGATGTTTTGATCATTCTCATGTGGAAGAATGTTAGAACTTATATGTGAGAAATGAATCAAAACACCTAATAAAGACATGAAATAACATTACCATAAGGAGATATAATGTAATGAAACTTATACATGTTGATCAATGTATGATATAAGGTGAGAAAACTATGAGTTTTATACAAAATGATGTAGAGAACGGTTATGAGGAGTTGGAAAACTGAAAGTAACTGCAACCATGATAGGAGGGGCAGTTACATCCTTATAACTAGGGTTTCGATCCCCTTTCTCGGGTGTGGCATGGTTCTCTTAATGCTAGTGCTAGTCCTATTGACAGCAGAGAGATCCAATACGTTTCCAAGAGAAGGGAAGGTCTTAATCATGTCTCGATCTTCATGGCATCATCCTCGAGTAAGTTCCATGCATTCATTGTCTATCAACAGAATGCATTATGCTCAAACTAGGGTTAACAATGCTGCATGCATTTACTGCAGTACATAGTTCATATGCATTGTTGTGTTCGATCTTCATATGATTTAATAAGTATATATGTACATATGTAAGGGTATACATCATTCACCATGAAAGGCACTAAACAAAAGTGTAGCTCTCTCAAGTCCTCACTAATAACAAATTAGAGTCATGTCCCTTGCCCAAGTTTTCAAATATTTCCGCTTGGCACAAGATTCAGTATTAATACAAGAATGAATCAGCAGATAATTAGATACGAGCTTACACAAATAGCTCAGATTGATTCCAGTGAAAAGAAGATAACATATAATATATTGCTTACAAGACTGCCTCAAAATATAGGTCTAGAAACAATAGTGTGAAGATTTTAAACAGTCAAACTATACTCCCCAAGTATAGTTGGTAATATAATGCTTAATTAGAGAAACAGAGGAGAGAGCTAACCTCAGTTTCTTTCTGAAGAGGAGTCAAAGAAGCAACTAATGACTTTGGATTTGGTCGCGCTCAGGGTTCAGATTGTAAACATTGTGAAGCCAAGCGTGCCAACTCAGTACCATCATCACTAGGAAGGTGTCCTTCCAAGCAAGAATCTGTCAGCATCTGAAGATTTCTGTCTTGAATCCGGTCTAGGGCCTGGCACATGATGATCAATTCACACATTAGATACAATATATTAGATACAATTCACACATTTCTGAGATTCATTGAGGGTTACCAATATTTTCTTGCATTCTATGTTCTTCTTGAACTAATACTTCACTAAGTAGCTGCTATATCCCTATACTTGAGAGGAAAAAAAATTGCAGGATGGGCCCATGACTACCCTTATCTCTTAGTTGCTCTGCTACTGGCTTCCTTTGTGTGCTACGTTATATGAAGTATGGAGAGTGTAACAATTTGCTTTTTTGTCATCTTGAAGGTTCTCCGGACCCCTGACTTTCGAACTTGCAAGTCATCCGAAGAAATTCAAGAATGTAAGCTAATCAAGATTTTGTTTTCATTTTTTCTTTTCACACAGTGACATACAGTTATCCCTTGATTTGTATGATAAAGCTGACCTGATTTGGTAATCTTAACGCAAATGGTTTGTTATTGCGGTGGTTATGACATCTGACTTTCATACATTTGCTAACTTGGCTTAGTAATCTTTCGTGTGAATGATTATATTGAGTTTCACCCTTGAACTCAGTTTGGGATAGTTTTATTGTTGGCCACCCAATCCTAGAATATTGTTAGTAGCATTCAGTTGGCCTTTCGCCTTTTTTACAAGGAGACATATGTCTCACTCATCTTCTAATGTCGACATGTGGTTTTGTCCTGAGTTTCTTGAGCACCATATATGCCTTTGCTCCGGTTTTTAGATTCCTTTAGACACTTTAGAGTTCAAGGCGTTTTTGTGATGGAGCCAATCGCATGAGATGTTGCTTTTAATGGATTGATCATTAGATGTGCTAATGGTCATGTATGTTGCAAATTTCAGACGTTAAACTTCTGATGGAACTATGCAAACAGATGACGGCAGAAACAGTTTCGGCAACAAGAAGTAAGAATGTGCCAGGTGAAAAGCCCCAAGATACAAGGGCTTTTGTAAAACCATCAGAAAATAAGTTTCCAACAGGTGTATCCAGCGAGAAGCAGCAGGCTGAAGATGGTCAGACTCAAGGGACATATATTGTCGGTGGGTCTGCTTTTGGCTGGAATTTCATTACCTTTGTAGGCGAAGAACCAGTCTACTATGGAATAACAAAGGAGTCATTTCGAGCTAATGGCAGCAAAGAAACAGTTCAGACTGTGGAGTAACAGAGGAGTTATTTCGAGGTAAAGGCAGAAAAGAAGCAGTTATGTAATCCTACCGCTAGCATAGACTCTGATTGCTAGTAGAAATTTTTAATCCGACGCCATTATATAGAAAAAGGGGGATTTCATTGACGATTTGAGCAATTGGAATGGATGTAATGTTTTCATTAGAATGGGTTATTCACCTTGATTCTTCAAAAGGGATCGGTGGAATTTGTAATATTAGAATGGATGTAATGAATTGATCAATTGAAATTTATGTCAGCAATTTTATTCCAGAAAGGAAGTATCTTTGCTGGAGGTACGGTACTGATATCTTGACATCGGACCAGTCATCTGCTAGGACATCAACTTAATACTGTTGCAGGGTGTCAAAGTGTGCATGCAGGCTCAAATGCAAACCCAGACCAAGGGAAGCCATCTGCTGCCATGTTTCTTTCCCTTGCGGCTCCAGTCCCCAAACTTAACCCTCATGATTTGAAAATTATGATTCTGCTGTAAGCACCATAACATCCCACTTACTCAAGCGTGATATGAGTGCGGTACTTTTAAAGAGATTAACTTTTATCTATTCAATAGTTCATTAAAAAGGATCAGGATCCTCTCCTGAGCTAAGGGTGAGGATCGTCCTGAGCAAGTTCATCGGACCTTTCAAATTTTATTCAACGGCTACAAACAGGAGGCTTTTTAAAAGTCATAATAATTGTAACTGTTGGATAAAATTTGAACAGTCCGGTGGGCTTGCTCAGGAGGATCATCACCCTTAGCCCAGGAGAGGATCCTGATCCCATTAAAAATGCCCACTTCAATATAATATATATCAGTGATATGGTCTTTGTAGAATTATTGTAAAGTAATTATATTTTATCAAAACTAGTGTGGGCATAATTCAACAGTGTACAGGCATTATACTATTTCTAAATTATATACGGCAAACTAGAAAAAACAGTAAATTAGGTGGAAAGTAAATTTGGTAAAGGCTCACCTATATGATGTGTCTGGTGCATCAAAAATTCTCATTTTATCAATCATGTTGTCTAGTGGAATTATTGTATGTCTTACACTCTGTTGGATGAAGAAATTTAATATTACTAAGAAATTTCAAAATGACAGAATTATATTTTCTAGAATTTGGAAATTTTCTTGTTTTTCTTTTTTCAAATGTGAATTTTCTTGTTTGATTAACATAAAAGAACAATGAAATTTAATTACGAAATTTATTTTATTTTACTTTTAAACTCCTACTCAAAGAAATTTAAAAATGACATCTATTTACATGAAATTTAATTTGGGAATTAGAGGTCCTAAATTCCAATTTTTTTTTTTTCCACGCAGAAATTCTAAATTTCTTTGTTTATGATATAAACAAGAAAATTGGTGCATATCGATTTATAAATTATGACTTTTGTCAAAATTCTAAGTTTAGTACTTGATGTAGTTTATCAAGTGGGATTATTTTGCTTGCTTGGTCTAAATTTGATTCTATGAACGTGGTTGAACTTGAAGGAAGGTAGTGCTTCAAAGTACTTTACACTAGGATTCAAATACCTTGGTGAATCGATAAAAAAGTAGTTTAGTGGAAAACAAATTAGGTAAAGACTTACCCATAAAGCCACCATCTCTAATGGGGACCTAAACAGTGTCTCCATAGTCCTATAGCCTCTAAATATAGGAACAAAGTGCTTCAAATGGGTAAAGACTCACCTATATTCTTATGCACAATGGTGATTCTGTGGACACCCAACTATTAAGACAAATTCTTAGTTGTTCATAAACCATTCTTGGGTGCCCAGAGACAATTTTCGAGTGTCCATTGGATCACCCTTTTTGGTAAGGAAAACAACTAGACACGGTCGGATTAAATCACAATCTGACAAATGTCCCTACCTTGAGCCATTTGTCGCCCCCAACATATCCGAGTGTAGCAAGTTGGCTGTAGCAGTTTGCCTCCACTTGAACTTACACCCAAAGTTCGAATCCCCCTCCCCATAGTTTAGTTTAGATTAGAATATTGCTCGAATAAAAAAAAGCTAGATGTAGCCCCCAAACTCTAGCCCTAAGATGGACACGAAAAATATGATTCTGGTGTCAGTACTAGTTCAAATAATATTGATCTTTTTTACCATAACATCCCAACTACTGAAACATGTGTTGAGTGCCTCGCTTTTAAAGAGATTAACTTTCATCCCAAATTCAATGGTTCACTTAAAAAGATAACCACTTTTGAAAATTGCGGTTTTGATAAAATTAGTGAAATTATTGTCCCACGTATACCAGTGATATGGTTTTGGTAGAATTATTATAAAGTAATTATAGTTTATCAAAACTTAGCTGGTGGGCATAATTTTATTATTTCAAAGTTTGGTAAAGAGTCACCTGTATCTGGTGCATCAAAAAGTCTCATTTTATAATTCATGCTGTCCAGTGGAATCATTGTAATCTTAATTCGACTCTAATGAACATGGTTGAACTTGAGGGAAGGTAGTGCTTCAAAGTCCTTTACACTAGGATTTCCATACCTTGGTGAATCGAACAAAAGTAGATTGGTGGAAAGCAAATTAGGTAAAGTCACCTATATCTCATATCTGGTGTATCAAAAACTTTCAGTTTATCAATTATGGTGTCTAGTGGAATTATTGTATAGCCAGCATCTCCTACGGGAACCTTAAATGGAGTGCCCACAACCCTGTAGCCTCTAAATATAGGGACAAAGGGCTTCCAATTGGCGGAATAGAGGTCCTCTAAGTATCCCAACGTATAGTGACTCATAGGATACTTCAAAGAAATCCTCAAAAAATGGGCACCAATGTAGATTTTGAGTGGGAAACAAGCCTGACCTGCGTGATAATGTTGCACATTAGTGACATTTTCCATATTTTTAACCGTTGGGAAACCAACGGTAGAGATAATTTGTTGGTTTTTTTTCATGTTTTCATGAACGGCCACAATATTCATTTAGGGATCCGAATATTCCATTGAAGCCCTTGAAAGAGTCCTCAAGAGTGATGGTGGAGATGCCCTTGGTACTTGATGTACTTTATCAGGCTATGTTTTGGTCACCTATTGCATTGCCTCTGATTTTTACTTGTAGGCCTACCTTTCTTTGTAACATGTTTGAGATTAATGGCATATGAATTGAGAAGGAGAACTATTGGATATTCTATTGTATAAAGATTTTCACGACTATTGGATTTTTTATTTTACGTTTCTTCATTCATTATATATCATTCAGTTCTACGTATTATTGAAGAATTTTCTCATTTTGTAATATTTTCTTTTCAATTTGGCTTTCAATCTCATGCCTTGAAAATTTCCCACCCAAATATAGCGTGTAAAAGATTGTTTTGTTAGTTGTAGATTTTAGTTTAAAGGATTGGTTGCACTCCTGTGCAAAATCATGTCAAATTTACTAAGGGTTAACTTTTTATTTTTTATTTTAATCCAAGCAGTAATTTATATCTATGTCAACAACGATGCCATGATGTTTAACAAACTAATTATTATTTATTTCATCAGAAATAATACATCGACAATCGTGTATGCTTTCTTTACAAAAATTACAGAAAATTTCATAAAAAATTATTAAGATATATAGAGGTTGTGAAGGGTGAAAAGGGAAAAGAATCTTCGCCGAATTCTTTTCCTAGGGATTCTAGGGATTTCGCGATCGTAACCGTTCATCGTATATCGTACGGTCAAAAATCATCTCAAAATTTAAAATTTAAAATTAAATACAAATAGTACGTAATGAAAACTGACCGCAAGATGTATGATGAATGATCACGATAGCGGAATCTCTAGGATCCCCAAGAAAAGGAGGATCCTTTTCCAATGAAAACGAAGTGAGGGGAGAATTTAAAAGAAAAATCTGTACGATTTACGATGAACGGATACGATTTATGAATTCCTAGATCCTCACCAAAAGGATCTGGAGAGGATCTTGTTGGATAGATGAGGCACGGGTAAAACAGAAGGGATGGGTGAAAAGAAAAGAGGGGGTGAAGACTGAAGAGGAAAAGGGAGGAGAGAGAGAAGAAAAAGAAGAAAACTAATTTGTGTTCTTGTTAATATTTTTATAATATTTTTGGCCTTAATTATTGAATAAAATTATTAGATTGCTTGTAGTTAAGATTCAAAATTTTAAAACTCTTTTTATTATCTTTTGATGGCCGGGTTAGGACCTTGTACTGTTATTTGTAAGAAACTTCTTTTTTGAACTAAGACAACTTTAATTCTTGAATAAAGATGTGGCTATATTTTGGTCACCTAGTGCATTGCCTCTACTTAGCTACTTGTAGGCCTACCTTTCTTTAGTGTTTGAGATAAAATGGCATATTCCATTGTATAAATATTATCGCAATTATTCGATATTTTGCTTTTACTTTTCTCCGTTCATTTTGGACTGCACTTGCAGCTTTCCTTTTGCTCCAAAATCAAAATCCTAAAGAAACTCTTTCGTGCTTCAATTGTCTCTTGCTTTATTTAGTTGAATTAAGATGGAGGGTGATAGAATCAGAATCAGGTGCTTGAACAAACTCTTTCGTGCTTTAATTGTGGTGTTCACTTTACTGCAATGTGCTGTCAACCCTTCCCTTTCCCTTGGATTCAAAAATATTTCTTCAGAAGGAGTGGTGAGGTGCTTTGAGAGGGAAAGAGAAGCACTCCTTGCTTTCAAACACGGCCTCGTGGATCACTACCATCTCCTCTCTTCGTGGGGAAGAGAAGAACACAAGCAAGATTGTTGCAAATGGGTCGGCGTCCACTGCAGCAACCGAACCAACCATGTTACTCAACTTCATCTTGGGTGGTATTCTTTGAATGAATCTTACTCACATCAACAGAAAGGAGACACGTGGTACATCGATTATTTTTTGCAAGGTAAGATGATGAGTCCCAAACTACTTGAGTTGCAGCATTTGAAATATTTGGACCTTTCTTTCGTCAACTTCAATGGGACCCGACTTCCATATTTCATTGGTTCTCTTTCCAATTTAAGACACCTCGATCTCTCTAGTGCTTCTTTTGGTGGTCGATTTCCAAGTCAAGTTGGAAACCTTACCCACTTGCAATATCTTGATCTCCGATGGAATGACTTTAACGGTGCAGAAAATCTGAATTCGTGGCTCCCTCGTCTTTCTTCTTTAACATATTTGGATCTGAGTAGCACCAATCTCAGTAATGTTCATGACTGGCTGGAAACAGTTAGCAAGCTCCCTAAACTTACAAACTTAACGTTACAGGGGTGTGGTTTTCCTTCTCCTGTAATCCATTCCAGTACTCTTTTTAACATAAATTCTTCAAAATCTCTTGCTCTTGTTGACCTCTCAGACAACCAATGCACTTCTCCTTCAATATATTTATGGTTGTCAAACTACAATGCTAGCCTTGTCTATCTTGACCTCTTTAATAGCAGTTTAACTGGTTTAATTCCCAGTGTCGTTGAAAACTTGACCTCTCTTGTCTATCTAGGTCTCTCTCAGAACAAATTTGACGCGGTGAATCCGCATTCTTTTTCCAGCTTATGCAGTTTGCAAGAACTGCACCTAACCAATACTAGTCTGAGTGGACAGTTTTCCAAGTTTGTTCAAATGTTGTCTACGTGTGTTCAAAACTCATTAGAGTCTCTGTACCTCTATAACAATCATCTTTCTGGATCAATTCCTGATCTCACAAACTTTTCATCGTTGAAAGAATTACTTCTCTCTGGAAATCAATTGAGTGGAACAATACCTGAAAGTATTGGGCAACTGTCTAATCTAGAGGTTATGGACTTGAGAATGAATGCTTTGAAAGGTGTGGTTTCGGAAAGCCACTTCTCGAATCTCTCTAGATTATGGTATTTGGATTTTTCCTCCAACTTGCTAGTTTTAAGCTTCAGTTCTAATTGGGTTCCTCCATTTAAACTGAGGTATATAAATTTGGGGTCTTGCAAAATGGGTCCGTATTTTCCAAAATGGCTTCAAACTCAGAATGAGTATTCATCCCTCAATATTTCTGATGCTGGAATTGTGGATATCCTTCCAAGCTGGTTTTGGGGTACGACTCGTGACGTGTCATTTATCAGTCTTTCCAATAACCAAATTGGAGAAATGTTTGCAAATTCGACAATGAATTTTACGTATTACCCTGAAATACATTTGAGTTCAAACCAAATCGAAGGTCCAATTCCCTCAACTCTATCACATGCGTCATATTTGGATCTCTCTAATAATAACATTTCAGGGTCAATTTCTATCTTGTGTGAAGCATACAAGAGTTTAATGTTTCTTAATCTCTCAAGCAACAATCTCTCTGGAGAGCTTCCAGAATGCTTGACACATTTTGACTATCTAGTCATGCTTGATTTGAGCTACAATGCTTTTTCGGGGAAAATTCCATCCACAGTAGGCTCACTATATCAAATGGAAACATTGAAATTAAGAAGCAACAGATTTATTGGAGAGTTACCTTCATCCTTCAAGAATTGCACCAGCTTAAAAGTTATTGATGTTGGATACAATGAGTTATCAGGACCCATACCAAAATGGTTAGGGGTTAGCCTTCAGAAACTGGTTGTCCTGATGCTTTCCTCTAATAACTTCAACGGAAGCATGCCATCTGAACTATGCCATCTAACAAACATTCAGAACTTGGATGTGTCTGCGAATAACATCTCTGGTACAATACCAAAATGCCTCAGCAATTTTACTGTTTTGGCACAGAAGGGAAACTCATCTCCGACCCTTCAACATTCGTACCGAAGAGAGGATACTTCATATATGGTTGGTTATATGGATGATGCAACATTCGTATGGAAAGGGAGAATGCACTCGTACAAAAAAACTTTGGGACTTGTGAAGAGAATTGATTTCTCGAGAAATAGGTTAACGGGGCAGATGCCAATTGAAATCACGTATCTTGTTGGGTTAATTTCTTTAAACCTATCAAGAAACGGATTGATAGGTGAGTTACCTGCAAAGATTGGAAAGTTGCAAGAATTGGAGATCCTTGATTTGTCAAGAAACCAGATGGATGGCAGAATTCCAACAAGCCTTGCTCGGATAGATCGTCTTAGTGTCTTGGACTTGTCATACAACAATTTTATTGGCAAAATTCCAACAGGCACTCAGCTCCAAAGTTTTGATCCCTCTAATTATGCTGGAAATCCTCAACTGTGCGGACCTCCACTTCAAAATATGTGTGATGATCAACAGGAAACCGTGATCTCAAGCAATGAAGAAGAAAAGGATGAGCTGATAACATGGGGATTTTACGTCAGCATGGCGCTTGGTTTTATTGTTGGATTTTGGGGAGTTTGTGGCAGTCTAATTTTCATCGGGCAATGGAGATACTCATACATCAGGTTCTTGAATGTCTTGAATGATTGGCTTTATGTGAGGGTGATTTCGATCAAGCGGCACTTCAATTAAGCAATGGTACGTAAATGTGATTTTACTTTTCTTTCTTAAATTAGCGATATGCATGCATCTATTTGTAGAGTTTTTCTAATTGATTTGGTTGTCTTCTTCAGAACTTAATTACGTGTGCTTGTTTATTTTTATTTTCAGCGTCTTCTGAGATAGCACAAAAGGGCTCACTTCACTAGAAGATCTTCATGGGCCTTATCTGTTTTAAGTTTTCAAGTATTGAGTTGTCACAATAAAGAACTTTACTACTAAATCTCTTTGGCAGATGTTTTGTTAATGTTAGTTGTTTGTAAGATGTTTATGTTTATGTTTACTTTATCAAGACCATTCTGCAGATTATGTTTAGAATCATGATATTTACCAAAGAAAGTGAGTTAGTTATGGACTGCATATGATTGTTTTGTTCGTCGTAAATTTTAGTTCGAAGGGTTAACTTTTTATTATTTATTTGTATCCAAGTAGTAATTTATATATGTGTCTAACAACAATCAAACGACATTAATTATTATTATTTATTTATTTAGCCAAGTAGGAATCCTATATGCTTTCCGTACACAAATTATAAAGCTTCTGAACGATTTCCTCCCTACCACTGTTTTTAACAACTTTCTATTTTTTCTTTCCATTTTGTCAAAGGAATTCATATACGCGAATTGACACACAAGAAATCAAATCAAATACAATATATACTGCAGGAAAATGACCAAAATCTAATACCATGGAAATGCTGAAGCTTTGGCTCTAGTGGTTTTAAACCTTATGATCGATCGACGCCTATATATGCTGAGAGCCAAACCGAAAGAAGTGGAAAACTGGGCACCTGGTCGACTGGACTAGATTTTCACTTTTGTCCAACTGCTTTACTCCTTTCGGATTCAAGCGTAGTACCCTCCTTAAGTGCTGCTTGAGCTTTAATGTCCATTCCAAGGGCCGAAAGGGCAACAGCCTGAAGATAACATGAAATGTGCCAAAGTGGGGAAACTACTTGTGCTTGCATTGCATCGTTTATAGCTTCGTGAGGCTTGTCACTCATGAGATAAGACAAACTACGCCCGGTTGGAGAAACCATCATTCCAACATCAATGAACTGCAAGCAAAATAACACTGTCGGCAACGATAACAAATGTAGAGAAAGCAGCAATTCAGGATATAATAATTTTTTTTCTTTCAGTTTTGTTCTTTTTTATTGGTCATGCAAGTAGAGTTACCAGGTTTAGATGCTCTTAACGTACCTTAAACTACCAATTTCGTTTGAACTACCAATTTTGTTTCTTCCTATCAAGAATTAGAAGATAAGATGTAACGCCAAACAAACTTCATACGAAGCTGTGTAGTAATTTATTTAAACAGGTCAGATAAAGAACATCCTATTGAAGGTAAAATTCGGATATCGGTATGAACATGAAAGCAACTCTTATCAAAGCTCTACTCAGAACTTCCCACGAGTATCATAATAAGAACTTAACCACACTCAATCGTGGTTTTGAAGTCTTTGATCTTAAAAGCAGAATCCCCTTTTTCTTTGAGTTTAATGATTCATGCATTTGGTCAGTCCACATTTGGAACGAGGGCTGCAGTGGAACGTAAGAAAGAAAATGCCAGTAACACAACCAAACTATTGAGATGGCTAAATATGTATACAACACAACTTATTAGATTTTTCTCCATTAATTAAACGAATATAGAACATTTCTCATTCCATCATCTGTATAGCCGATACTCTCTGGGATATCATGTATAGCAGTCAAATCCCTTCTTGTGCAGGCTTCGCTGAGTGGTGAAAAAGAAGACCGGGAGGTACCATGTGGGATTTCCATCAAAACAGAAGGAGGAACCTGCAGAGGTAATCAAAAAGAAGTTAAAGGAAGTCCAGGATACAGCTACCAGCATCATGTTAAGCATCTATGTATGATTAAACTACTAGGATGCTGCAGATCTGAGTGCTTCTAATTGGCACCCAACAAGTACGGTATCACTGAAAACCCTTGTAATTAACCAACCTCAATTTCGGGTCATAAGAGAGTATCATTCACCATGAAAGGCACTAAACAAAATTGTAACTCTCTCAAGTGCTCTCTAATAACAAATGAGAGTCATATCCCTTTCCCAATTTTTCAAATATTTCCGCTTGGTACAAAGGTTCGGTATTAACAAATTATGAATCGGTAGATACAATGAGCTTACACAATTAGCTCAAATTGAGTTTGGTGAAAAGAAGATAACATATGAATATATTGATTACAAGACTGCCCCAAAATATAGATCTAGAAACAATTGTGGGAAGATTTTAAACAATCAAACTATGCTCCCCAGGTAAAGTTGGGAATAGAATGCTTAATTAGAGAAACAGAGGAGAGAGAACTAACCTCAGTTTCTTTCTGAAGAGGAGTCAAAGAAGCAACTAATCACTTTGGATTTGGTCGCTCTTGGGGTTCAGATTGTAAACATCGTGAAGCCAAGCGTGCCAACCTTATCATTAGAAAGCTGTCCTTCCAAGCAAGAATCTGTTAGCATCTGAAGATATCTGTCTCGAATCAGGTCTAGGGCCTGGTACAAAATGATCAACCACCAGATGAATAAATTTACTTATTTGTGTTTACATATCCTAAGAAGGATAAATCCTCACGCAAAGTTCATAACAATTGAAAGTAAACTATATTTTATTGTAGGCAAAAGTGTAACCATTAGATCTTTACAAGAGTTTCCCTAATTTCTCTTTTCCTACAAATGATTTTTTCTTTATTTTTGTTCAGTTCACCGCTGGAACAATCACTTAAATGGCTAGAGGGGATACGCTTTCTGCTGAGAAGATCAATCAAGAGAGTCTAAACCTATATATTGCACTTTCTGGTGTCACTCTCCTTGCAAGACAAGGGATCTGCAGTGTATAATAATTGTTGAACTGCATACTTAAAGGATGTTTGTCAAGTAAATCATAATAAACGCCACTTTTTTCCAAGATCTACCTACCAATCCTAATATATTCAGGAGGAGTAAATGCCAGATTTGTACTATAACTCTTCCCATCCCTACTATTTTTCATCGGGCAAAGGTGGATATTCTGGGATTGCCATCCTGAAAATTTATAATAAATAAAATAAATGAATACAATCAGAATATACTAGGAAAGGATATCAAACAGATGGAGTCAAAATACATCGTTTGTAATAAATAAAATAAATGAATACAATCAGAATATAATAGGAAAGGATATCAAACAGTGGGGAAACTACTTGTTTTCCTGAGGCTTGTCACTCATGAGATAAGACAAACTACGCCGGGCAAAAATTGTTGGAGAAACCATTGTTCCAAAATCAATGAACTGCAAGTGAAATAGAACTGTCAGCAACGATAAAGCAGAGAAAGCAGCAATTAAGGATTTACTATTTTTTTTTTCTTTCAGCTTTGTTCTTTTTATTGATCATGCAAATACTCTAAGATACCTTAAACTGCAAATTGTATTATACTGTCTAAAGTTCAACTAATGCTTCTTTGAGTGGTGACTTGTTAGTTATTTCATTAGATGTTTTGATCATTCTCATGTGGGAGAATGTTAGAACTTATATGTCAGAAGTGAATCAAAACACCTAATAAAGACATGAAATAACATTACTATAAGGAGATATGATGTAATGAAACTTATACATGTCGATCAATGTATAATATAAGGTGAGAAAACTATGAGTTTAGTACAAAATGATGTAGAGAACGGTTATGAGGAGTTGGAAAACTGAAAGTAACTGCAGCCATGAAAGGAGGGGCAGTTACATCTAAAGAGTCATCAAAGTGTTCATAAGAATTGCTTATAGTTTGTTTTAGTTGTTTTGTAGTTTGTTAGTTTGGTTAAGGGCATAAGTGTAATCTGTTAGAATGCCCACAATATATATATCAGACTTTGTGTAATTATCAGATTGTATTGAATGAAAGGCAGTTTCACTTTCTATATGGTATCACGACCGTCTCGCCTCACGGCCTTCTCTCTCTCGATCCTCTTCGCTTTCGCTCTCAATTTCTGATCTTTCTCTCTGAATTTTGCTGTGATTCTTCATTGTTTTTCTTCGATTGATTGCTTCGATCTTGTTGTTTGGTGTCTTTCTCGCTGCAATCAGCCATGGCGACTCCGTCCAATTCGTCTTCTCCCCTTGAGTCGGTGCAAGCTCCAAACCCTAATTCGTCAAATTCTGCCATGTCTTCGTCTTCATATGCTTCTCTGACGATCCAAAACATTGGAAGTATGGTGCCAATTAAACTCAAACGCTCCAATTATCTCCCCTGGCGTGCATTATTTGCTCCAATTCTGCGCCGGTATAAGCTCCTTGGCATCATTGAAGGTACTGAGGTCTGTCCATCACCTCTTCTTTCTGATCGATCTATCAATCCCGACTTTGACATTTGGAATGAGAAAGATCAGAATCTTCTCATCTGGTTGAATTCTACTCTGTCTGAAGAAGTGATTCCTTTCACTGTTGGTGTCTCGTCGTCTCGGGATCTATGGATCAAGCTTGAGCAGCGCTTTGGAGGAGTCTCTGATGCTCACATTCATCAGTTACGATCTCGTCTCCAATCCATTCAGAAAGGTTCACAGTCAATTTCTGATTATCTTCAACAAATCAAGGAAATCTCTGATGCCTTGATGGCGGCTGGTGCTCCTGTCACAGATCGTGACCTAATTGCGGCCACACTGGCTGGCTTACCTGATGAGTTTGAATCTTTTACTGATTCTCTTCTTCTTCGTCTTTCCCATACAACTCTGGATGAATTGCATGGCTTACTGCTCACCAAGGAATTATCAATGACTAGAAGGAAGAAAGCTGCTTCCTCTAACACCACAGAGCCTTTCCATGCCTTTGCTGCTCACTCGCTGCCTCCTCTTTTGCCTACACCGCCACCGCACCAAGCTTTTGCTGTTCAATCTCAGTCTTCTCGCGGTAATTACCGTGGTAGTCATCGTGGACACTATAGAGGCAATGCTCGTGGACATCGTGGCACTTATAAAGGTACAAATTTTCGTGGCAATTATCAAGGCTTTCGTGGCAACTCTCAAGGCTTTCGTGGTAACTCTCAAGGCTCTCGTGGTATCCAGTGTCAAATCTGTGGATCAAACAGTCATGAGGCTATTGACTGTTTTGATCGAATGAACCCTGATATATTTGGCAAAGTTCCTCCTGCTAAACTTGCTGCTATGTGTGCACAATTTTCATCAAAGCCCACTCCTTCTTGGCTTATTGATTCGGGTGCAACTTCTCACATTACAAATGACATCTCTAACATTTCATCTCCTACTCCTTACCGTGGTGAAGACAAGGTCTACATTGGTGATGGTAAAGGTTTGCCAATTACCAATGTTGGTTCTTCTTTTTTACATACTCCCTCTGCTACCTTTACACTGCAAAATGTTCTTCATGTACCACAAATGCAGCACAATTTACTATCTGCATATCAATTTCTCAAAGATAATTACTGTTCTTTGACTCTTAATTCTGATGGATCCTTTGTAAAGGATCGTTCTACGGGGAAGACGCTTTTGCGGGGACCAGTTAAAGATGGTTTTTATCCCCTGCAATGTACATCTCAGTCATCTCATCGCTCTGCTACTTCACCTACTGCCTTAATAAGTGTCAAAGCACCGATTTCAGTTTGGCACAGTCGACTTGGTCATCCTTCTTCATCAATATTCAGGCGTGTTCTCTCAACAAATAAGCTTGCTCTCACAGGAAAGACTTCAGTGGATTTCTTTTGTTCTAACTGTGCTCTTGCAAAAAGTCACAAGCAGCCGTTCAGTTCTGTTAGTTCTACTTCTTCTTCTTGTTTAGACCTTTTACATTGTGATCTCTGGGGTCCAGCTCCTGTTATGTCAGTGAGTGGATCTAGATACTATCTGTTGATTGTAGATGACTATAGTAAATATAGTTGGTTCTTTCCTTTACAATCCAAATCTGCAGTGTATTCTGTATTGGTTCAGTTCAAGAGTTATGTAGAAAACCTTCTTGGCAATAAAATCAAAGTGTTTCGTTCAGATTCAGGGGGTGAATTTACTAGCACTGCACTACAGAATTTTTTCAAAACTCATGGTATTATACATCAATTCAGTTGTCCGCATACACCTGAACAGAATGGTTGTGCAGAACGAAAACATCGTCATCTGGTCGAGACTGCTCGCACACTTTTGGTTGCTTCTAATGTGCCTCATGTTTTCTGGGTAGAGGCCTTTTCCACTGCTATATACTTGATTAATCGCCTTCCAATTTCTGGCATGATGCAGTCTCCATGGGAATTATTATTTCATACTTTTCCTGATTATGGTCGGCTGAAGGTCTTTGGTTGTAGCTGTTTTCCATGGCTTAAGCCTTATACAACTTCCAAACTGGACAGCAAAAGTAAGTATTGTGTGTTCTTGGGGTATAGTCTTCAACATAAGGGATATCGGTGCTTGGATCCATTGACCCAGAGGATCTATATATCTCGTCATGTTATTTTTGATGAATCTACATTCCCATTTCATCACTCTCACCCATTGTCCCCGAGTGCTTCTCAATTTAATACTGCATCTCCAGTTGTGTCTTCAGTTGATTTGCAGTTCACTGTCCCTCATTCTTCCCGATCCTGCATTACTAGTGCCTCAATTACTGTCCCACCTACTGCCCCTATTGCCTCACATGCTCCTACTACCCCCACTGCTCATACTGCTCCTATTGACTCACATGCTGCTCCTGTTGCTTCACATGCTGATTCTATTGCTTCACCTGCTGCTCCTGTTACTTCACATGATCTACTGGCTGCCACTATTGATTCACATGATCCTACTGTTGATTCCATTGGTCTTCCCATCTCGGTTCCTTCTGTCGCTTCTCCTGTGCCCAATACTCATCCTATGCTTACTCGGTCAAAAGCAGGGATCTTCAAACCCAAGGCCTTCTCGGCCACCAAGCATCCTCTTCCCTCTTCTATTGATTTTGTCCCATCTACTTATTTGCAAGCTTCCAAGCATGCTCACTGGAGAACTGCTATGCAAGAAGAGTTTAATGCATTGCAATCTACAGGGACATGGGTTCTTGTCCCCTCTTCTCCTCTTCACAATGTTGTTGGTTGTAAATGGGTCTTTCGGATTAAGAAACATCCTGATGGTTCTGTTGATCGCTATAAGGCTCGCCTTGTTGCCAAAGGATTTCACCAACAAGCAGGCATCGATTATAACGAAACTTTCAGTCCTGTAGCCAAGCCTGTTACCATTCGTATCCTGTTGTCTTTTGCTGCTCAGTTTCACTGGTTTTTAAATCAGTTAGACATTAGTAATGCCTTCTTGCATGGGGATTTACAAGAAGATGTTTTTATGCAGCAGCCTCCTGGCTTTACTGATCCCTCTTTTCCACATCATGTCTGCAAGCTTAAAAAGTCCCTTTATGGTCTTAAACAGGCTCCAAGGGCTTGGTTTGACAAGTTATTTCAGGTGTTGAGATCTTTTGGTTTTCAACAGTCTTCTTCTGATGCCTCTTTGTTTGTCTTACGAGCTCCCACCTTGGTGATCATCCTTGTATATGTTGATGACATTTTGGTAACTGGTCCTAATGCTACACTCTGTCAGCATTTTATCAACAAACTGAGCACTGTTTTTCCTGTCAAAGATCTAGGCTCATTGCATTATTTTTTGGGACTTGAAGTGCACCAGTCTCCTGAAGGTATATTCTTACACCAAGGCAAATATTTACTTGACCTTCTTCAGAAGACTAAAATGGATGGTGCTAAACCATGTTCCACTCCCTTAGGCACGGCCAAACTTGATCATACTGGTTCTCTCTTGTCTAATCCCACAGAGTATCGATCCTTAGTTGGTGCATTGCAATATCTTACCTGGACTCGGCCAGATATATCTTTTGCTGTGAATCAAGTATGTCAATTCATGCATGCTCCGAGGGATTTCCATCTTCAAGCTGCTAAAAGAATTCTCCGATTTTTAAAAGGTACTCTCACTCATGGCTTATGGTTTAAACCCGGAAATCTGCACCTTACAGCATACTCTGATGCTGATTGGGCAGGGTGCACCTTTGACAGAAGGTCCACCAGTGGCTATTGCATCTTCCTTGGTTCTAATTTGATTAGTTGGAGTGCCAAGAAACAGCCAACGGTTGCCCGATCCTCTACTGAAGCTGAGTACAGGTCTTTGGCTCACACTTCGGCTGAAATAACCTGGATCTGTAAAGTTTTCCGAGATATTGGTTTTCAACTACCTCAGATTCCTCATCTCTGGTGTGATAATATCTCTGCAATATCTTTAGCTTCTAATCCAGTTTTTCATGCCCGGACTAAACACGTTGAAATTGACTATCATTACATCCGTGAGCTGGTTCTTGCCCATCTCATCAAGGTTCAATATGTTTGTAGTCAAGATCAATTGGCCGACATTCATACTAAGTCTCTGTCTCGGCAACGATTCCTCTATCTTCAGTCCAAGCTTTCTCTTGGTTCTTTTGATGCTTCCAAGTTCAGCTTGAGGGGGTGTAAAGAGTCATCAAAGTGTTCATAAGAATTGCTTATAGTTTGTTTTAGTTGTTTTGTAGTTTGTTAGTTTGGTTAAGGGCATAAGTGTAATCTGTTAGAATGCCCACAATATATATATCAGACTTTGTGTAATTATCAGATTGTATTGAATGAAAGGCAGTTTCACTTTCTATAACATCCTCATAACTAGGGTTTCGATCCCCTTTCTCGGGTGTGGCATGGTTCTCTTAATGCTAGTGCTAGTCCTATTGACAGCAGAGAGATCTAATACGTTACCAAGAGAAGGGAAGGTCTTAATCACGTCTTGATCTTTATGGCATCATCCTCGAGTAAGTTCCATGCATTCATTGTCTATCGACAGAATGCATTATGCTCAAACTAGGGTTAACAATGCTGCATGCATTTACTGCAGTACGTAGTTCATATGCATTGTTGTGTTCGATCTTCATATGATTTAATAAGTATATATGTACTTACGTAAGGGTTTACATCATTCACCATGAAAGGCACTAAACAAAAGTGTAGCTCTTTCAAGTCCTCACTAATAACAAATTAGAGTCATGTCCCTTGCCCAAGTTTTCAAATATTTCCGCTTGGTACAAGGTTCAGTATTAATACAAGAAGGAATCGGCAGATAATTAGATACGAGCTTACACAAATAGCTCAGATTGATTCCAGTGAAAAGAAGATAACATATAATATATTGCTTACAAGACTGCCCCAAAATATAGACCTAGAAACAATTGTGTGAAGATTTCAAACAGTCAAACTATACTCCCCGAGTATAGTTGGGAATATAATGCTTAATTAGAGAAACAGACGAGAGAGCTAAACTCAGTTTCTTTCTGAAGAGGAGTCAAAGTAGCAACTAATGACTTTGGATTTGGTCGCTCTCAGGGTTCAGATTGTAAACATTGTGAAGCCAAGCGTGCCAACTCAGTAACATCATCACTAGAAAGGTGTCATTCCAAGCAAGAATCTGTCAGCATCTGAAGATTTCTCTCTTGAATCAGGTCTAGGGCCTGGCACATAATGATCAACCACCAGATGAATAAATTTACTTGTGTTTACATATCCTAAGAACGATACATTCTCACACAGAGTTCATAACAAGTGCTGCTTAGCTTCACTGTCCATTCCAAGGGGCCGAAAGGGCAGCAGCCTAAAGATAAGATACAAAGTGTCAGACTAGGAAACTACTTGTGCTTGCATTGCATTGCATTGTTGAGAGCTTCCTGAGGCTTGTCACTCATAAGATAAGACAAACTACGGTCGCCAAAAATTGTTGGAGAAACCATCGTTTCAACATCAGTGAACTGCAAGCAAAATAAAACTGTAAGCAACGATAACAAATGTAGACAAAACAGCAATCAAGGATTTACAAAGTTTTTTTTCGCTTTTGTTCTTTTTATTGGTCATGCAAGCAATTAGAGTTACTAGGTTCATGTACTCAAAGGTACCTTAAACTACCAATTTTCGCAAAACACATCACTCCTAACTGATTAAAAATGCTCCACTCTACATTCAAGGAAGAAAAAAGGAAGTGCTCAATAATCTACACAGCATAGCAGTCCAAGAGCATTCCTAAATCACATTTTCTCCAGCTTTTTACAATCGCAACTTTGTCGTGGTCGTAAACAATCAAAGCTAAATGATAGAAAGACCGCATTGGGTGTCTTGAGCAATCAAATACCAAAACATTTGTAATTACAGAGTGGTAACTACACAAGCAGAGAAAACTACCCAAAATCTCACTCACATTATCAATTTGCTAAAAAGACGTGAACAAAATCGACGAAAAGTGAAAACAAAATATACCCAACAAGCCCAGTTGCACAACCCACATTCATTCTACAACTCGAACACGAAATGGAAAGACCCCAAAACTTATGAGCTCAAATTGCAGACCTGAGAAATTAAACTGTGAAACAAGAGATTAAGTTTTCATTTTCTCGCTACCCTTTTCGTAACAAGATCAAAGTTTGAATTCTGAAGATCGGGAAGAAAAAGGAACTTACAGGGTCGAGAGCGTTGGGCTCGGAGCTGTAATCAGCAGTCAAGAGGAAATAAGGAGGAGTGACAGTGGCCACCATGGTCGTCCTCCTCACCAGCCTTTCGGCTTTTGAGTTAATCGTGATGCTTTTGCTTTCGAGAAAATGCTTTTTTTTTTTTTTTTTTTTTGTAGATGGGCTAACAATAATGTAGAAAATGATTATTGGTTTCTTAGTTACGAGTTAAAAACAAAATTTAGAATTAAAAGACATGAAAATTGATTATTGGTTTCTTACTTAGTAAATATGCTAATTTTTATTAATAACGCATCATTTAGTTTACTAATTTTATCTTCAAATTTAGTTTCTCATTACTCTTTAGAGAAAGCGAGATGGAATTGGAAGCAAAATGGGGTTTTTTTTCATTTTAGAATTTACTAGATGAAAATATAAAAGTTTTTAAAATATAATATAGGGAAATTAACAAAAATGATCTATTTTCTTAATCTTGTGATCAAAAATAGGATTATTTTTAACTATGCATAGGATATGCACACGACATGCACAAGAATATAACAAAAATAAGATTTTTTGAAACTTGAAAAGGCCAAATTCCCCTTCCATATAAATGAGTTATTTCCTTCAACTCGGTCAACATTTACACCTTCTTTGACAATCTCTCTCGCCCAACCCCCTACTTGAAGAATCACAGCCCCCAAACAGCACAACTGTGACATCCCACGTCGTCCAGGGGAGTGATCCTTATATGTATATTCTCATCCCTACCTAGCACGAGGCCTTTTGAGAGCTCATTGGCTTCGGGTTCCATGGGAACTCCGAAATTAAGCGAGTAGCGCGCGAGAACACTCTCACGATGGGTGACCCACTAGGAAGTTCTTGTGTGAGTTCCCAGAAACAAAACCGTGAGGGCGTGGTTAGGGCCCAAAACGGACAATATCATGCTACAGTGGAGTTGAGCCCGGGATGTGGTGGACCCTAGGCGGGGATGTGACAATTTGGTATCAGAGCCTAACCCTGGTCGTGGTGTGCCGACGAGGACGTCGGGCCCCTAAGGGGGGTAGATTGTGACATCCCACATCGCCCAAGGGAGTGATCCTTATATGTATATTCTCATCCCTACCTAGCACGAGGCCTTTTAGGAGCTCACTGGTTTCGGGTTCCATGGGAACTCCAAAGTTAAGCGAGTAGCGCGCGAGAACACTCCCACGATGGGTGACCCACTGGGAAGTTCTCGTGTGAGTTCCCAGAAACAAAACCAAATCGTAGGTGACCCGCGATTATTCGCCCAGTCTTCACGTGATCATAGCACTTGAGCATATTTATTTAAACCCAGTCCTGTCGTACAGACCACTTTAGGTGGTTCCGACTCGTGTGTAGGTATAGTTAGTGAGTTGGGGATTTGAGCTCTAGATTCAGTCGTACATGTCACGTTAGGTGACTCCGGCTAACATGTTACTTGCATTGATTTACATTACCTTGGTTACTTACATTTTATGTGGAGGCATTCGACATGGCATATTTATAAACATGTTTTCGATATATGTGTATATTCTATTTTCTGGGAAACTATACAAGTTTTACAGCGAGGGGTTAGAACTTTTGATAATGAAATGATTTTGAAAAGCTTTGTTTTTGCCCAGTCACACTTTCTGTTTTGCGCCCCTCCAGGTTCTAGTTAGAAGCAGCTTTGGTGGTTCACGAGGACTTAACGGTGGTTCTGACAGAACATCACAAATGTAGGATCACATTCGGGTGTTGTGTAATTAGTATTCGTTCTTCTGAACTGCACTTAGGCTTTCTGTGCTCTGATTATGTTTATCCCACTTAGTCTCACAGTAGTGTAAGATCCCACATCGCCTAGGGGAGTGATCCTTATATGTATATTCCCATCTCTACCTAGCATGAAGCCTTTTGGGAGTTCACTGGCTTCGGGTTCCATCGGAACTCCGAAGTTAAGCGAGTAACATGCGAGAGTAATCCCATGATGGGTGACCCACTGAGAAGTTCTCGTGTGAGTTCCCAGAAACAAAACTGTGAGGGTGTGCTGGGGGCCCAAAGTGAACAATATCGTGCTACGGTGGTGTCGGGCCCGGGAAGTGGTCTCGTCCAGGCAGAGATGTGACAATTTGGTATCAGAGCCTAACCCTGGTCGTGGTGTGCCAACGAGGACGTCGAGCCCCTAAGGGGGGTGGATTGTAAGATCCCACATCGCCAAGGGGAGTGATCCTTATATGTATATTCTCATCTCTACCTAGCACGAGGCCTTTTGGGAGCTCACTGGCTTCAGGTTCCATTGGAACTCCGAAGTTAAGCGAGTAGCGCGCGAGAGCAATCCCATGATGGGTGACCCACTGGAAAGTTCTTGTGTAAGTTCCCAGAAACAAAACCGTGAGGGTGTGCTGGGGGCCTAAAACGGACAATATTGTGCTATGGTAGAGTCGGGCCTGGGAAGTGGTCCCGCCCGGGCCGGGATGTGACAACAATTTTCCGACTGGCGCCAACTTTCTAATCCCTTCTATAAGTTTTGCAGCCAAGGCGAGTTTGTTATCCATCGATTCAAACAACTGCAATGACAAAATAAAAAAATTTAAAAAAAAAAGTACAATTTGAATTGAAATTTCATTATTTGAACTTAGGTTTTCCCAATTTGAGAATTTAGGGTTTTGGGTGCGATTTAGTGTTTTGTACTGTTAATTTGGGAAAAATTAACGGATTATGGTTTTGGGTTGTGTAAATGCATGTATTTTGAAGTTAATTTTGTTCATGGTTTGTTCGATATTCATTTGTGCATAATATGTACATATTTTGAGCATAGGCTTTTGATGTTGCTGGAAATTAATTAATTAATTGAAATAGGTTCAGCAATTGGTATTTAATTGTGGAAAATGGATATTTTAATCCTTACCAACTTGATCTTGTTGCCCCCGGCAACAAACATGCATGAACCATTTCACGTGTGCATATTCCGTGCATGTGTAGATGTTGGACATACTTGGTTGAATTTGGTTCATGAATTGGTACATATTATGTGCATAATCTGTGCATATTTATTGCATGTGTAGATGTTGGGCATGTTTGAGTTTGGTTCATGAAATGGTTGAATTTGTGCATACTGTATACATATTTTGTGCATATGCTTTTGATATTGATGAAAATAATTGATTGAATTTGGTTCATAGTTCAGATTAGACAGGTTGTTTGAGAAGTATCTTCCATAGTTTAGATTAGACTAGCAAAGGTGCCCAAAAAAAGCTCAAGTAAAGAAAAACCATCTGATTTCGTCCATTAAACTCAAATTGGTGCATGGCCGGCAATTAGATGGATGAAACATATGTTGGAGAACAATTTAGAAAAAGAAATACAGAATTTGAATATTATACTTTATTATTCAAAAATTCATGCAATACAAAATGAAATTACACAATAAATACAGAAACTAAAATGATACTAACTTGAATGAATCAAAGGTAGAGGCTAGCGCAAAAACTATGTCCTTCGAACAAAATTTTCATCCCACTCTTGTGCCTGTGGTTCTACAACGTTTGCTCGACCATAATACAACTACCTAACTCTACAACCCGCACTGGATTATAGAATTCTAGCGAATTGCTTTGTGTGTTTACTCTTTGGAAAGTTTCTACGGAAGAGAAGAATGAAGAAAGGATGATCTCTCTTGGAAACTGGGATTGCAAATATATAGGTTGTTTCACATCCTCTCAAATACATGTTCGTATTTGAAAGTACACAACTCTTTCTAAGAGCTGTATCTCTTAATCAAAACGTTTTTAATTAATAAATTAATTAAAAACTTAATCCGAAATTAAAATTAATGAATCTAATTAATTTAGGCTTATATTATATAAGTTTAATCCACACAACCATAAGGCCCAAGCCTTCAATTCATTTTCAAATGGTCCAAATCCTAAATATTAATGTAAAAGATTAAAGATATATAAAGGCAATTGGGTACATTGAGTTCCCCGATGTGGGACACTAAAGGTCTCAAAACTCCAACAACATACTCTAGTCATGTGTCCATCCTCCTCCCAGTTAAGTGAAACAACAGCCACGGAATGCGATTTTAAGCTTCTCAACAACTTTCCATTCTGCTTTGCATCAAAGAAATTAAAAAAATAAAAATAAAAAATATTAGAAAGCATAAATGTAGAAAATCGTAAGTCCACATTCATATGATAAGCTTTAACTCTGTGTCCGTGTATGCGTGCTAATCGTTTGCATAACAATATTGCTAATTTACGCATGTCGGCAATTCACAGTGACAAGTTTGGAACTTTACTGACCAATTAGTACCAATAGTATGTGTTAACTGAAAAATCAACATTTTACTCACAAAATCAACATTCACTTTACTGCAAGTGGTCTTTTACCATAATAGTGAAAATGTATTGAGCCCTTACATGACGGCTCAAATCTCGTCGGTGGATCAACACTTTACTCACTTCAACATCATGCAAAGAAACTGTTGCACCTTCAAGCAGGGCCGTCTCTGAGATTTTGGGGGCCCTGTGCGAAATTTATAAAAGCGCCCCTCCTTAAGATAAGTCTTAAAAAATGTAGGACAATGTATTGACACTAGAAAACAATCGCTTAAATCAAAACAAAGTTTAACACGATTGATTGCAAGTTTAAAAATGGCATTAATAATAAGTAAAAAGAGCTACAAACATAACATTCACTAAATAATCAAAAACAGTTCAATCTTAAACAACTAAAGAAGAAAACGAACTTCAAAAACTCTAACTTTAAAGTTTCACTTGAATATGTAACATTATTATATAATAATATTGAAAAAAATACCGTCTTTTATGGTGTATTATTGGCACTCAAAATATCTTATTGTACTTTAAATTTTTGTATTTAGAGAGAAAAAAAATTACTCTTATAAGGAGTGTAAGATGAAATTTTAACGTGCTAACAAAATCAATCGTTGAATATAGAACATTATTTCATAACAAAAGTAATTTTAAATATAGAATATTATTACATATAAATATTAGGTGACAAAAATTTTGAAAGTCCCTTCAAATTTAAAGCCCTATGCGACTACACCTTTTGCACCCCTCAACCCCCTCTGCCTTCAAGCCCCACAACAATTGCTTTTCCATCGGGACGCCAACACAATAACATTATCCTCCATCCTAAACCAAAAAAATTTCAAAATTTTAAATCCCAAAAAGTAGCCCAAACAAAGATGGTTTTTTTTGTGTGTGTGTGTGTGTGTGTGTGTGTGTGAAGACAGGCCCAAAAGCCCATGGCAATATTGTTAATAACTCAAAATGGAAGCCCTACTTCACACCCAACATGAGTAGAGCAGTTCACATCCCAACTTTAGACTATAGTGATTAGATTATTGTCCGAATCAGAAAAGCTAGATATAGCCCCAAACTCAAGCCCTATAATGGATATGAAAAGCACGATTTTGCTGTAAGCACTTGTTCAATAATATTGATCTTTTTGACCTTAACATTGCACTGAGTGCCTCCCATTTAATGGTTCACTTAATTACATTTTTGAAATTTGTGGTTTTGATAAAATTACAATACACTAGGATTTCAATACGTTGGTGAATAAAAACAAAGTAGTTTGGTAGTGCATCAAAAAGTCTCATTTTATTAATCATGATGTCTAGTGGAATTATTGTATTGTGAGCCTTTCCAATAGGGATCTTAGATGGAGTTTCATAGCCATATAGTCCCTAAATATAGGGACAAGGGGTTTTTAATGTGCCGAAACAGAGGTCATCAAATTATCCTAATATATAGAGACTCGCCGAATATCTAAAAGAAATCCTCAAATTTAAGGACCATAGAGGGACTCAAAGTGTGAGTCCTAATGGTTATTTTGAGTGGGAAACAAACCTCACCCACGTGATAATGCTCCACATCAGCTTTTCTCACCACTGAACTGGTGCAGCGTCATTTATGGGGCCTACACCACACTCGAAACGGTAATAGAGCCTTCTAGGAAAAGAAGGCCGGTTTCAGAAAAAAGAAAGACACGTCAACCTAGCCAGGTATGATGAGATTCGAAGTCTAATCCCTTCGCCCATGAAACGCCAGTCCACATTGGACGTGAGTTCGAACAGTCAGTTGAAGGTGAACCGATGCACAACCATATGCACTGGTCAATCCTCGAACCAACGAGCCGAAGGGGATGACGAAGAAGAGATGGTCCAAGGCGTATACCATGTTGCAGTTGTGGAGGTTGATGAGGAGGAAGTCTCTAAAAAAGACATCAAAGAAGCTCCGCCACAACTCAAGGACAGACTCAAGGGACTCAACCGTTGATGACTTGAAGGAACTGAACTTGGGCACAAGCAAAGATGGTCAGACTCAAGGGACATATATTATTGGTGGGTCTGCTTTCAGGTGGAATTTCATTACCTTTGTGGGCGAAGTACCAATCTACTATGGAATAACAAAGGAGTTATTTCGAGCTACTGGCAACAAAGAAACAGTTATGTAATCTTACCGTTTTCATAGAATGTGATTACTAGCAGAAGTTATTAATTCTACCCCATTATATATATATGTGTGTGTGTGTGTATATATATATATATATATATATATATATATATATATATATATATATAAAGAGGATTTCATTGATAATTTGATCAGTTGAAATGGATGTAATGTTTTCTTTAGAATGGCTTATTCACCTTGATTCTTCAAAAGGGATTAGTGGACGTTGTAATATTAGAATGGATGTAATGATTTGATCAACTGAAATTTATGCCAGCAATTTTATTACAGAAGGACGGGCTATTTGAGAAGTATCTTCGTTGGAGATATGGTAACATTATCTTGACGTCGGACCATACATCTACTAGGACATCAACTTAAAACAGTTGCAGTGTGTTGAGTGTGCATGCAGGATCAAATGCAAATCTAGACCAAGGTAAGCCATTTGTTGCCATGGCTCTTTCCCTTGCAGCTCCAGTTGCAGCAGAGCCCTTTAACAATCAATAATGAGCCCAAAAGTTGGATATTCCTCTCTAAATATATGCTTCTGCACAAGGGTACTGTGGACACCCAACTATAATGATAAATTCTTAGTTGTTCATAACCGTTCTCGGGTGCCCAAAGACAATTCCTGAGTGTCCATTGAATCACCTTTTCGTAAGGAAAACAGCTAGACACAGTCAGACTCATTCACAATCTGATAGATGTCCCCCCACCTTAAGCCATTTGTCGCCCCAACATACTAGGGCATAGCAAGTTGGCTATAGTAGTATGCTTCCCCTTGAAGTTGCACCCAAAGTTAGAATCCCTTTCCATAGTTTAGATTAGATTAGAATATTGCTCGAATAAGAAAAGTTAGATGTAGCCCCAAACTCAAGCATCATGATGGACATGAAGAGCATGATTCTGCTCTAAGCACTTGTCCACTAAATATTGATCTTTTTGAGCATAACATCCCACCAATTTAGTGCCTTGCTTTTAAAGGGATTAACTTCATCCCATTGAGTGATTCAATTATCACTTTTGAAATTTGTGGTTTTGATAAAATTACTTTACACTAGGATTTCAATCCGTTGTTGAATAAAAAAATAAAAAAAGTAATTTTGTGGAAAGCAAATTTGGTGGTGCCTCAAAAAGTGTCATTTTATTAATCATATTATCTAGTGAAATTATTGTATAGCGAGCATATCCAATAGGGACCCTAAATGAGGTTTCATAACCCTATAGTCCCTAAATATAGGGACAAAGAGTTTTTTATGGGCCAGAAAAGAGGTCCTCAAATTATTCCAATATGTAAGGGCTCTTCGGATATCTCAAAGAAATTATCAAATGCGAGGATCGTATGTAGAAACTCGTCGAATATCTAAAAGAAATTATCAAATGTGAAGACCGTATAAGGACTAAAAGAGTGAGCCCAAAGGGTGATTTTGAGTGGGAAGCAAAGCTAACCCACTTGATAATGCTTCACATCAGCTTATCTCACCACCAAATTGATGTAGTTAGTATTGGGCCTCACACCACACTTGTAACATCTTTGAGATCTGGGTTAGGTTCACCTGGCATTTTAGACCCAATTCGTTAACCTATCCAACTCACTTGTTAAAATTAACATTTAAGTGAATGTTTAAAGGGTTGGGTCGTCAATGAATAAACTCGTTAATCACTTGTTTTTTTTTTGAGCATCTCCAAATAAGATGTCAAATTTTGAACATAAAATTTAAATTTGACAGTGTATGTGGCATTTTGACATCTTTTAAAGTTTTTATTATCCACCCGATATGTCAAATTACATTATTATTTTATTATATTATAAAATAAATCATTAAATTAATAAAAACTTAATTGCAACATTAATTGCAAAAAGGGACCGTTTCCCTTATATATTAATCAGGGCGTGTTAAAAAGAAAAGAGGAGTCAACAATAACATTAAGGACGCTACTTCGCTGCTGAAATGTTCAGCCCCGAAGTCTTATTCTAACATTAATTGCAATGATGCTTAAACTAATAAAAAATTAATAAAAAACATTAATAATTAATTTTGAAGCTGCTGTCAAATTTGACAGCAACTCTCTTGTTGCCAATCCTGTCATCACCACATAGGATTTGACATTTCGATTGGAGAATATTAGTGTGGTCTTTTTTTATTGTTATAGTTTATGTGGACATTTTTACATTTCATTTGAAGATGCTCTTACATGTCATTTTGGTCTACTCGCAAAACCCGTCAATCGAGATTGGTTGTGTAATTTCAGAAACAAAAACAACGATAGGCGCGGAGCAAAGGCCGTTGATGAAAAATGTGGTCTACGAAGCATTCAGGATTGAGCCGCCGGTGCCGTTGCAGTACGGAAAGGCAAAGACGGATATCCTGATTGATAGCCACAACGGGGCGTTTAAGGTTAAAGAAGGGGAGTTGTTGTCCTGATTTTCGAGAGAGCCGATGAGTTTGTTCCTGATCGGTTTGTAGGCCAAGACGAGAGAACCTGTTGAAGTACGTGCTGTTGTCGAACAGTCCGGAAACGGAGAGTCCGACAGTCAGGAACAAGTAGTGTGCTGGTAAGGGCCTTGTCGTGTTGGTTTCAAGGCTTTTGGTGCTGCCATTGCTATGACATCACTGAAAAGAGCTAGCTTCTGAGTTTTTCGTTTTTTATTTTTATTTTAGGGGACTTGTAGATTTTTTTTTGTAAGTGGATAATTGGTATACATTGCAATGCAAATATTTTTTTTTTTTGTATAAAAAAATTGTTAATGGGTGAAATGGATGATCTATTAGTATAACGGATTGAGTTGGGTGGTCTATTAGCTTAATGAATTGGGTTTGAGTGATCCGTCAATTTAACGGTTTGATTGAAACCGATGCAAACCTAATAAAAACAACCCGTTTACAGGTTTAGGGTTTGGACCTTGTACTGTTATTTGTAATAATTTTTTTTATTTTTTAAATTTAAATTTGTAAGACTTGGTACTTCTTCAATGAAAATGTTTTCTTTGGCATTACTAGCATATGAGCATACACAAAGTGTGTGAATAAATTTTTTATTTTTGTTTTTGAAATAGATGGAAAGAGGAAGAGAAAGCAGAGAAAGCAGCTTGTTCGTTTTATTGGTCATGCAAGTAGAGTTACTAGGTTCAGATACTCTAAGATACCTTGAACTACCAATTTTGTTTCTGCAATTCTTCCTATCATGAACTAGAAGATAAAATGTAAAGATCGTATTCTGACTGGAAATCTAACATCAAACAAAATTTCGTACGAAGCTGCGTTTAGTAATTTATTTTAACAGGTTAGATAAAGAACATCCTATTGAAGGCCAAATTTCGATATCGGTATGAACATGAAAGCAACTCTTATTAAATCTCTACTTAGAATTTCCCATTACTGTCATAATAAGAACCTAACCTATGAATAACACTCAATTGTGGTTTGAAGTACTTGTGCTTAAAAGCAGAATCCCCCCTTTTCTTTGAATCTAATGATTCCTGCATTTGGTCAGTCCACATTTGGAGCGAGAGCAGCAGTGGAATAAAATCATTGAGAAGGCTAAATATATATACAACAAAACTTATTAGATATTTCTCCATTAATTAAACAAAAATAGAACCTCACTGTCATTCCATCGTCTTTATAGCCGATATTCTCTAGGATAACATATATAGCAGTCAAATCCCTTCTTAAGCAGGCTCACCAAGTAGTGAAAGAGAAGACCAGGAGGTACCGTGTGGGATACCCATCGAAACAAAAGAAGGAACCTGCAGAGGTAAGCAAAAAGAAATAAAGGAAGTCCAGGATACAGCTACCAGCATCATGTTAAGCATCTATATATGATTAAACTACTACGACGGTGTAGATCTGAGTGCTTCTAATTGGCACCCAACAGGTACGGTATCACTGAAAACTGTAGAAAAAGAATGTGTGGCTGAAAGTATATTTTCATTAATACGTGAAGAAAGAAAATATATACAATTACATGCCTTGCACAACAAGGTACTATCCCTACAATATAGGAATACACTTATAATTAGGATTACAATCATATCTAGACTCCAACTAGGAAGCTATTTCTAACACTCCCCCTCAAGTTGGAGAGTGGATATCAAGAACTCCCAACTTGCGCAACATAGTCGAAAACTTATCCTTCCCGAGAGGCTTGGTGAATAAGTCTGCCAACTGGTGTGCCGTACCAACATACTTGGTTGTGACTGTGCCATCCGCAATCTTATCTCGTATAAAGTGACAATCCATCTCAATGTGACGAGTCCGCTCATGAAAAACAGGATTAGCAGCTATATGTAACGCTGCTTGATTATCGCAAAATAAAGCAGAAGGACCATCCAAAGGAATGTTCAAGTCCTTTAATAAATACCGAAGCCAAACTAACTCACAACAAGCACCGGCCATAGCCCTATATTCGGCCTCAGCTGAAGAAAGTGAAACAGTTTTCTGTCGCTTCGTCCGCCACGAAATCAAAGAATTGCCTAAGAAAACACAATACCCAGAAGTTGAACGACGAGTGATAGGACAACCTGCCCAGTCAGAATCACAAAATGCGACCAACTTGGTGTGGTTGTCTGAACGGAATAATAAACCTTGTCTTGGAGTAGACTTTAAATAACGAACAACACGAAGCGCAGCATCCATATGAGGTACACGTGGCTCATGCATAAAACGGCTCAAAACATGCACAGAATATGTGATATCCGGCCGAGTGATGGTGAGGTAGATTAACCGTCCTATTAACCGCCGATACTTTTCAGGATCCTTGAGAAGTTCTCCTTGATCAGATAGTTTTGTATCATCCATAGGGAAAGCAATCGGCCGTGCTCCCAGAAAACCATAATCCTTGAGGATCTCCAGTGCATACTTTCGTTGTGAAATATAAATCCCACGTTGAGATCGAGAAACCTCAATACCCAAAAAATATTTTAAATCACCAAGATCTTTTATTCGAAAGTGATCTCGAAGAAAAGACTTCAGAGAATCGATGGCACCAACATCATTGCCTGTAATCACAATATCATCTACATAAATGAGCAAGGCTGTGAAAGAAGTACCGGATTTTCTGGTGAACAGTGAGTAGTCAGCTTTGGATTGGTGAAATCCGGCAGAAAGAATGGCACTAGTGAACTTGGCAAACCATTGACGAGAAACCTGCTTGAGGCCATAAAGAGACTTGTGGAGGCGACACACAAGATTCTCCCCCTGTCGCCGAAGACCAGGAGGAGGAGACATGTAAATTTCCTCATCCAAATCACCATGCAAGAAAGCATTATTAACATCAAGCTGATGGAGAGACCAAGACTGGCTAGCAGCAAGGGCAAGAAGACAACGCACTGTAATCATCTTGGCAGTAGGAGAAAAAGTGTCATGATAATCAATACCTGCGGCTTGAGTGAAACCCTTAGCCACCAAGCGAGCTTTGTAACGCTCAATAGAACCATCAGAATTATGCTTTAGTTTGTACACCCACTTACAATCAATAGGAACTTTGCCAGGAGGTAAGGGAGTCAAGGTCCAAGTACCGTTGGCATGTAAAGCCTCAAGCTCCTCATTCATGGCACGATGTCAATTAGGATCACGAGCAGCCTCTGCAAAAGAAGATGGCTCCAAACTCCGACTGACAGCGTAAATATATGAAAGATGATGGGGAGATAACCGGTGGTAAGAAATAAAATTACAAAGTGGATATCACGTACCTTTAACAGAACTGGGCTACGAAGACGATGGGTGTGGAGGCAAAATCACTTGCGAGCAAACATAGTCTTTTAAATAGGACGGGGGATGGTGAGTGTGAGATGAGGTGCGAGTGGCTGGTAAAGGAGGTGGAAGGGCCGTGGGTGAGGAGGGATTAAGAGGGGCCGAGGGTGATGAGGGGTCAATGTCGGTGGAGGGAGGGACAGGTGGGGCCGGGACTAAAATGGGAGAAGTAGGTGGCATAGAAGTGGAGGAAGGAAGAGGGGAGATGGGGTCGGTGACAGGAAGCAGTGGAATGGGTACGGGAGGAGGAGGTGAAGGGGACGTGGGGCCAGGAGAAGGGGGATAGGGAAGGTCCGAGAAAGGGGGAATGGGAAGAAAAGGTGTGGGGGTTTGGGTAGGTGGGGACGTGGCAGCAAAAGGGAAGGAATCTTCATGGAAAATAACATCTCGACTGGTGAAGGTGCGGTGAGTTTCTAAGTCATATAATTTGTATGCTTTTTGGCCAAGAGGGTAACCAATGAAAGCACATCGTTGGGCCCGAGGGGAAAATTTTGTGGTAGGATGGATAGAGGTGGCATAAGCAAGGCAACCGAAGACACGAAAATGGTCATAGGATGGGGTTGTAGTATGGAGGACCTCAAAAGGAGATTTATTATGTAAAAGTCGAGTAGGGAGACGATTGATGGTATAAGCAGCGGTAAGAACACATTCACCCCAAAATTTGAGGGGAAGGTGTGATTGAAAACGAAGGGCGCGAGCGGTTTCAAGAAGGTGCCTATGTTTGCGTTCAACAACGCCATTTTGTTGCGGAGTGTAAACACAAGAAGTTTGAAAAAGAACCCCATGATCAGAAAAAAATTGCGAAGAGAAACAAATTCTCCCCCATTATCGGTACGAATGCTTCGAACTTGAGTGTGAAATTGGGTATTAACATAGGCAAAAAAAGATTTGATTAGTTGTTGAGTATCAGATTTGTGCGTCATGAGAAAGACCCAAGTAAAGCGGGAAAAATCATCCACAATAGTCAAAAAATAATGAGCACCAGTAAGGGAAGATTGACGATTCGGACCCCAAATATCACAATGAATTAAATCAAAAGGAAAAGTGTAGAAATTGAACTTAAACCAAAAGGTTGACGAGTTTGTTTTGCCAAAGGACAAACAGTACAAACATGACTAGAATCAAATGAACAATTAAGGAAATTAGATGCTAAAATTTGCAAACGGCTAGAAGAAAGGTGACCAAGACGGCGATGCCATAATGAGGATGGGATGGTGATGAGGTTGCATAGTGGTTGACGGGTGGGAAGGGAGGAGGTAAGGGCCAGGAGGTAATAAAGGTCACCACGTCGCTTACCCACACCAATCATCGCCTTCGAAACCAAGTCCTGCAAAACACACCAAGAAGGGAAAAATGTTACGGAACACGATAAAACATCTGTAAGCTTACCAACCGATAAAAGGTCCACTTTAAAATTGGGGACACATAAAACATCTTCCAAGTCAATCAAAGAATTTAAACGAAGAGTGCCAGTTAAAGTAATTGGAGCAGTGTCACCGCTAGGCAAAGAAACAGGTGGCATGTGCGAAGCAGAAGTATTAACCAAACATGAGTGATATGATTCGTGGCGCCACTGTCAATGATCCATGGACCATGATGAGAAGCCACGGGAAACAAACCTGAGGCAAGGTGATCACGGGAAACTATATTAGCCTGAGAAGGAGATGCCGGGTTGTCATTGAGGGCAGCAAGGAGACGATGATGCTGTTCGGCAGAAAGATGGGGCATGGCAACCTGTAGATCATGCAAAGTGGGCTGCGGCGTGTGATGGGCTGGTGGGCCAGGGTGCGGAAGGAGATCATCTAACATAGGCTGATGTGCATGATTAGCAGATGGGCGGGAGTGGCTTGCGGAGCTGCGAATGGGCCGAGAGGCAGCATTGTTGCTGCGAGCAGAGGGAGCAGCAACGCTGCGGGCAGAACCTGCGGAAGTGGAGGATCGGGGGGGAGGTCTCCACGGCTGACCATGGAGAGGATGTCCAACCGGATACCCATGAAGCTTGTGGCAAGTATCACGGGTGTGAAAGTCATAACCGCGATAGGTGCAATGTAGAGGAGGCCGATCGGACGAAGACCGAGGAAAGCTACGCACCACCATGGCAGCAGGGGGCTCGGCAGTACGTGAAAAACCAAGTGCACGTTGTTTTTCGGCTTGAGAAACAGAGGAACAAGCTTGGCGGACTGTGGGCAAAGGGTTCATAAGAAGAATTTGGTCCCGAACGGCGGCAAACGATTCATTGAGACCCATAAGAAACTGCATAAGTTGTTGGGGATCATGTTTGGTGCCACAAGAACAAGAACAGGCATCACTATAGGAGGCAAGCTCGTCCCAAAGACCTTTGAGGCGAGTGAAGTATGTGGAGACCGAGGAGGACCCTTGGGAGATGGTGGCAATTTCACGATTCAGGTGGAAGATACGGGGAACATTAGACTGAGAAAAACGTTCATAAAGATCGTCCCAAACAGCCTTAGCGGTGGTGGAAAAAAGAACGGATTCGGCAAGGTCAGGCTCCAGGGAATGGAGGATCCATGAAAGGATCATATCAGTGCAGCGCCTCCAAGAGGCGTGAGCATCGGGGTCTTCGGCAAGGTCGGGTTCTTCAATGTCACCGGTGATAAAACCAAGTTTATTCTTGGCGCTTAAGGAGATGTGCATCCCGCGTGCCCAGGTTGTGTAGTTATCTCCGTTTAACTTTTTGGAGACAAGAACAAGGTTGGGATGGTCGGAATGGTGAAGATAAAAAGGGTTGGGGCCATCGGAAGAAGAGTCTCCCATGAGAAAGGAGAAACGGCAGGGATGACTGCCGAAAAAAAAATGCGGTTTTGAGAAAAAAAAGCTAGGGTTTGCAACCTGCTCTGTATACCATGTAGAAAAAGAATGTGTGGCTGAAAGTATATTTTCATTAATACGTGAAGAAAGAAAATATATATAATTACATGCCTTGCACAACAAGGTACTATCCCTACAATATAGGAATACACTTATAATTAGGATTACAATCATATCTAGACTCCAACTAGGAAGCTATTTCTAACAAAAACCCTTGTAGTTAACTACCCTCAATTTTGGGGCATGAGAGATTGATATTTTATGAAGTATCATTCACCATGAAAGGCACTAGACAAAAGTGTAGCTCTCTCAAGTCCTCACTAATAACAAATTAGAGTCACGTCCCTTTCCCAAGTTTTCAAATATTTTTGCTTGGTACAAGGTTCAATATTAATACAAATAACGAATCGGTCGATAGTTAGATACGAGCTTACACAAATAGCTCAGATTGAGCCCAGTGAAAAGAAGATAACACATGAATATATTGCTTACAAGACTGCCCCAAAATATAGATCTAGAAACAATTGTGTGAAGATTTTAAACAGCCAAACTATGCTCCCTGGGTGAAGTTGGGAATATAATGCTTAATTAGAGAAACAGAGTAGAGAACTAACCTAAGTTTCTCTTTCGGAAGAGGAGTCAAAGGAGCACCTAATGATTTTGGATTTGGTCGCTCTAAGGGTTTAGATTGTAAACATCATGAAGCCAAGTGTGCCAACTCAGTATCATCATCATTAGAAAGTTGTCCTTCCAAGCAAGAATCTGTCAGCATCTGAAGATTTCTGTCTCGAATCAGGTCTAGGGCCTGATACATAATGGTCAACCAGCAGATGAATAAATTTACTTGTGTTTACATATCCTAAGAAGGATAAATTCTCACGCAGAGTTCATAACAAGTACTGCTTGAACTTCACTGTCCATTCCAAGGGCCGAAGGGGCAGCACCCTGAAGATAAGATACAATGTGCCAAACAGGGGAAACTACTTGTGCTTGCATTGCATCGTTGAGAGCTTCCTGAGGCTTGTCACTCATGAGATAAGACAAACAACGCCGGGCAAAAATTGTTGGAGAAATCATTGTTTCAACATCAATGAACTGCAAGCGAAATAAAAATGTAAGCGATGATAACAAATTCAGATAAAACAGCAATCAAGGATTTACTAAGTTTTTTTTTCCGGTTTTGTTCTTTTTATTGGTCATGCAAGTAGAGTTACTAGGTTCAGTTACTCTAAGGTACATTAAATTACCAATTCACTCTTTTAAAATTAATAAAATTGTAAAATTAGGGACGGGTTGTCACAGTATTGCCAAGATCTTGAAAGCAAATCTCGATAGGCCAAAACAAGGGTACCTAAAGGATGATTATTGCCAACAACTTGCAACACCAAATGAACTATGACTGCAGAGTCTAATTCCACCAATAATTTATAATTAAAATGCAATGATGACGGCGTTTGAAAAAAAAATTGGTTTGTGCGAAATTACATTATGTTCATGATTTTATTTTGTGGTGGAAGACCAATTTGTTCATTTGATAATTTACTACCTTGAAATTTCTTGGTTTTCAACATTTGGTACATGAAATTTTTTTTTCCCAGGGTCATACCTCAAGTCTTAATTTTGGGACACCAAATGAACTATGACTGTAGAGTTACTAGGTTCAGTTACTCTAAGGTACATTAAATTACCAATTCACTCTTTTAAAATTAATAAAATTGTAAATTAGGAACGGGTTGTCACAACATTGCCAAGATCTTGAAAGCAAATCTCGATAGGCCAAAACAAGGGTACAAAACAAGGGTCACACCTCAAGTCTTGAAATTTTGGGACAGTCTCATACATTTGTTAAGTTTTTCGTCAGAACCTTCAATAAGTGATGACTTGGCGCTCAATTGGACAATGATTGGATGCCACGTGTCAATATGTGCCACGTGGCCATTAAAAAAATTAAAATTAAAAACTAGGGTAAGTTTTCAGTTTATTACTTTGAAGTTTTTTGGTTTTTCAATATTTCATACATTAAGTTTTTTTTTCATCCCAATCTAGCACATAAAGTGATAATTCTTAGATAGTTTCATACATCCGGTAAGCTTTCTAATAAAATAGTAGTTAACTTGTGAAATGATGTCCATGTGGACAATGACTATGCACCATGTGTCAATCTATGGCCCACGTGCATATTAAAAAATTAAAAATTAAAAATTAAAAACACCAAGTTCCTGGCGAGTTTAAAACTCAACCTGGGCAAACTCAGCCTTGCCGCCGTCAACATGTTGACGCAAAGATCGAAGCCAGGTGTCGAATTTGAAACAACAACACTAGGAGAGTCGCCTTCAATACGGAGGTAACTCGCTAGGAACTCCATAATTTCAACCCTTCATTTTATTTTAAATTTTAAAAATTTTAATATCCATGTGGGGCCTAAATTAACACGTGACGCCCAGTCATCGTCCATGTTGGCACCACGTCACAGGTTAACTACTATTTTAACATAAAGCTTAATGAATGTATGAAACTGTCCAAGAATCATCACTTTAGGTACGAGATTGAGAAGAAAAAAACTTATGTATGAAATATTAAAAATAAAAAACTTCAAGGTAGTAAATTTAAATTTATCCTAGTTTTTATTTATTTTTAATTTTCTTAATTTTCAATTTTTTTATGTCCACATGGCACCTAATCATTGTCCACGTGGGCACCACATCATCGGTTAACGGAGTTTCTAACGGAAAACTTAACGGATGTATGAGACTATACCAAAATTAAGACTTGAGGTGTGACTCTGGGATGAAAGAAACTTTATGTACCAAATGTTAAAAACCACGAATTTCAAGATAGTAAACTGAGATTAACCCAAGATATTATATATAGTGAAAATACGATACTTATGAGATGAGGATAAGGTTTTTGAGATGAAAATCATCTTGGGGAATTTTAATCCACACAAAGGGAAAAAAGAGTGTTGCCACATCAAAATATTACATAGTTTTATTATGAATATAAATAATTATATCAAGTCGCTCTTCAAACCATTTTCGATTTTGTGCAAAAAGATATTAGTCAAGGATTTAAAGAAAATCCCCCTTTTTGAGTTGCTTCACTTTGATCCTTAATGTATTTTCATCTCAAGTTTGTCAAAAAAACAAAAAAATTGAGAACTGTTATTAGCACTCTAAAAATTCTATTTTGCATTTCTCACAAGTAGGGGTGCAACACGGGTTGGGTCAACCTGAATCTGCTCATGCCCAACTCGATTTCAAACCTAATAAAGAGGGTTAGAATGAAGTACAAACCCACTGAAATCCAACCCGACCTCAACCTGATTATTTATTGGGTTGTACGGGTAGGTTCGATTCCTTTTTGTTTGGTTTTTTGCCGAAACCCAACCGACCTCAACCCGATTATTTATTGGGTTGTAGGGGTGGGTTCGGTTCCTTTCTGTTTGGTTTTTAGCCGAAACTGAAAATCGACCCGAAGTTACTATTCGGTTTGATTTTTCTTTTCGGGTTGGTTTTTTTAATGTATATTTTCAATAAAGATAACACCGTTGCATGGCCACTTAGTACTACTGACACACCCCGACCAAAATCAAGGCATGCTAGCCGTCACGTGAGGGTGACGTAGCCATGTGTGCGGTGCGGAAATGATAATGATATAAAGAAATGTGAATAACTAAGAACCAAGCTAACTAATTTACACTAAGCAAATAAAAGTGCAATCCCGATATTTAAATGTGGTTACACAATAATTAGAGCATAGGTAGCCAAAGTGCAATCCAGTAGGATAAATACTAATTATACAATACTAGAGGTGGTCCTACATTAGTGATAATCTGTCAGAATCGCCATCAATTCCTCGTAAGCCACCAATAAGCACTCCTACCTAAAACCTGGAATGGCGTAAAACAAAAAGTGTGAGTGGGCAAAAACAAAGCTTTTCAAAACCATTTCACTTATCAAAAGTAATAACCCCTCGTTGTAAAACCTGTATAATTTCCTAGAAAATAGAATACATACGTATATCAAAATCATGCTCGGAATAGCAAAATCCACATATATGCCATGTCAAATATCTCAGCATAAAATATGTAAGCCATGTGATATAAATTAATGCAAATGATGTGTCAGCCGGAGTCACTTAATATGACATGTACGGCTGAATTTATAGCTCATCCATCTAGCCGAAGTCACCTAATATGACATGTATGGCTCAACCAATACCTCAACAAGTATGCCTGCACACGAGTCGGAACCACCTAAAATGGTTTGTACGACATGATTGGGTGTAAATAAATACGCTCAAATGCTACGATCACGTGAAGACTGTGCGAATGATCGCGGATCACCTACGAGTCGGAACCACCTATAGTGGTCTGTACGACAGGACTGTGCACCTAACTTGGATCCAAGGTGAGTGTATGGTGCGGGAGGTGAACATCACGTGAAGGACTATGCCCTGGCCACGGGCGAGAGCACTAACATCGGGATGCAAGTTTATGAGCTATAATACATCTCAACATAATCATGCAACTCACATCCATAATCTATAAACTCACCTGGCACTTACCTGAGCTTTTGTAGCATCAAACATAAATATGTGCAACTACTAAATGCATATTCTAAGTATAAAATATTTGGCATGGCATTTCAAAACATAAGTCCATTTAAATGAGTTTCTGGGAAAAAATACCAAGCATATATATATATACTGAAAACCAAAAGCCCACTCACTGATATGTGGCAGGATCGTAACCCCCGAGCTTCGCCTGACTGCGCTTGTCCTCTGGAAACGTCTCACCTATATGTGAAACAACTATTTTAACGTTATTTTAAGCACATAACCAAAACTAGGTAATAACTTCTCATACGTTGCTCAATTTGGATATTTGAAATACCATCGTGACCTACTCAACCCCACGAACATCCCCATATTCTTAGAATAATTTTCTAAGTTCCCACGTGCCCTCACGCACCAGTCAAGGCACAGCCACATGCGCCGCCCACATGCCTGGCATACTGACGGATTCCCCAATGGCGTTAAGGAATATTCCGTTAAATAATAGCATATACCGTTAATTTTACCTGATGCCGTTAACATATTCTGTCAAAATTGAAGGAATATTCTCCTTCTTCTCCAATGGTTCGCCGGATTCCGACGCCGGCCACCGCTGCACTTGCCGGTTTCTGGAAAACTTAAAACTTGAATATCTTCGCCATTCCTCAACCAAATTTCATGAAATTTGTACCAAAATGAAGTTGTAAACGAGTAGAGCTAGTTCTTACCACTTTTACGTCCTAAACCCAAAGAAAAATGGCTGGAAAAATCCTTGAAAAACTGGCTATTCCTGCAATCCCACAACCAAGCTCATTTCGACATCCAAACTTAACCAAAACTAGCCTAACATGCTAGAGAAGATGAATTCTTACCTTCTTAAGTCTTAAATCCAGCTAATATCTTCTCGATCACACAGAAGAAAATTCCACTCCTTGCCAGAGCTCGGGCGTCTCGAGTTCTACTAGTCTTTTCCTCAAACCAAGGGCATGGCTCGACTCCAAGGCTTGCAAGGAGTTCAAAAAAAACCTCTACTAGCTCGATTTGTGAGAGATGAAGTTCGTAGAGAGATTAGACGTACAGATTGTACGGACGAGGAAGACTCGAGAGAGGGAGAGAGATAAGTCTATACGTGTGTGTGCGCATGTGTGTGTCCGGATTGGGTATCCATATAAAATCCTTAAGCCCTAATTAGGCTACCAATTGTAGGCTAAGATTCATCCAAAACAATCCCAAGCTTCAATTGGGTTCAAAGAAGTAGGAAATGAAAATAATTAGTCCATTTTCTTAGCCCAATAATACATTCACAACCCTACGCTCAAGGGTAAAATAGTCATTCCACGCTATCGAGGATAAAATATATTATATTTTTGGACGGGTTGTCACAACTACGGTCTAGCAATATTCATTTTCACTTGTAAGTGAGAAGTTTTAGGTTTGATTATCGCCAAAGGCGAATTTGAACCATATTATTGTTAGTCCTTTGTGAGATTTAGCCCACTCCCTCACCCCTTAGTGTAGATAATATCGTTTGTTCAAATAAAACAGAAAAAACACCGTTGCATGGTACACTATATCACTAATGTATGCATTGTTGAAACTTCAAAAGAAGGCCGAATCCTTATTTATTCCATTACCAAAAATAAGGTAAGATGCATATATTCCAGTACTAAAAATGATAAAACAATTATCAAAAAATTATACCAATAATTGTATCAAGCTAAGCTTACATTACATGGATAACCAAACAAAACAACCGGGCAAAAGCCTTATTCAAACATAAGGCACCGACCTCAAATAATTATAACGCAAAAACTAAATTCTAATAATTATATGCAATGGGAAATTAACATAGAATCCATTTCATACCGTTTATTAGTTAAGCAATTGGCTCCTGCCAAAATCCATTTCATCTTAAGCACTGGGCAATAAAAAACAATAACAAATCCTTAGGTTAATTGCATATGTACAGAGTGTAATGTATTAGTTAGTAAGGGTTTGTTAAGTATCATAATACTCATTTAAATGGGTTTATAATTCGGTTGAGTTTGGTTTAGTTCGGTTTCCAAACTTTTGAAACTGAAACTAAGCCAATATAATCTAGTTCGGTTTATTTCAGTTTTGGTTCGTTGTTCAGTTCTATTTTTTTTCGGTTTCAATTTTTCGAACCAATCTCTATTGGGTTGGATTGATGCTTTGCTCGTCCATGTCAACCTAAACCCAATTCAATTTCTACTCAAATTGCTCATACACATATTACTGGTCCCACTTCGTATTATATAAGCTAGATACAAGTTTGGAATGGCTATACTTGAAGTTTGTTGTTTGCTTTTTATTTGAACAATGTGCAATAGTATTGCTTTTTGTTAAAATATTAATATTATCTTCTCTAGTGATCCCAATCCCTAATTCCTGCGACCCACCTATCCCTTTCTTCTACAGCGACTGCGATCGTCGTCCTCCGTTATGGACGATGGCGATGATTGCGACCTATCATCATCAATTCGGACAGTCCCTCTCACCATTTGATCGGTGATGTTTGTGCCTTGTGGTGACGAGCAAGATCCCGAAGCCCAATTTCTGCCATTAATTAATTTGGATCTCCATAGTGGTTACAATCAGTGCGTGAAGAAGAACCTCAAGGAAGAGCATGAATCTCTTTTTTATAAAAGTAAATCGTATGAGTTCAGTTAGATGGGTGACAGCTTTTTGTGAAAGAATTTGCAATGGTTTTGCTGGTCTGGAACTGTCAGTACCCAAGTACTATCCTTGATAAATTTAGGCAAACCCGAATTCACTTGAGTAAGCCCGAACCCAATTTAAACCCGAAACCGAATAAACAACAGCAATGGAAGAAGAGGCAAAGCCAGCCGTGTCCACAGCCACCCAAGTCCTCCCATCCCCTCTGAGCTCCGCCGAAGTTCTCCCTGTATAGCCTCCGCCGTTTTCTCTTCCTTCCAAGACCAAGAAGAGACCTCTTGAAAATGATGCCCTTTTCTCCAACTCATCCACTCTCTAAAAGGTTCGCGCCGTCCTCATTTTCTCGAGGTACAGTTAAAAACCCATCTCCCAAGTTTTGCATCTTTATGTGAATTTCTTGTGAATTTTGAAGATTTTTGTGATCTGGGACCGGGTTTTCTTTCTATTCAATTGTGAATTTGGGTTTGTTTGGATTCACAATTTGAATGTCTTTAACATTTCTAAATATTTCATTTTCTATAAAAAGATTAGATAAATGTATAATCTTTGTAATTCCGCTGCCTTGTACTTGCATTTTAGGCGCCCTTAGTAACTCTGCCTTGAAAAAAAAATCGTCTAAATAATGAATTTGATGGAAATGTCTGTTAGTAATGATTGAGATGGTTAATGTTTTCGGTTGCAAAATTCTAATATTTGAACTATTAAGTGAAGAATGAAGGCAAGTGATTTATGTTCTCCAGTGAATACAGGTGTTTCTATTTTGTATTAAGTGAAGCTTAATGTGTTAAGTGATCGTTACGTAATCTGTATGCCATGGGTAGAATTTAGAAGTTGATTTGGTCCTTTTGAGACTGCAGAGGATAGGCCTATGGGAGTTAACTTGGTTTGTAGATTGTTCATCTATCAACCTTGTCATTGTAATCATTCTCAATCAATTTCTTTAAATCCTGCTGTTGTGCGCTGCTTCGTTTGTTTGCTACATTAAATGAAGTATGGATGGAGTAACTTTTTGTTTTTTGTCATCTTGAAGGTTCTCCGGACCCCTGATTTTCGAACATGCAAATCATCCGAAGAAATTCAAGATTGTCAGCTCATCAGGATTTTGTTTTGATCTTTTCACACAATGACATATATTTATCCCTTGAGTTTAATATGATAAAGCTGAGCTGATTTGTTAATCTTAAAATAGTGGTTTATTAATATGGTACTTATGATTACATCCGACCTTCATTCACGTGCTAACTTGGTTTATTAATCTAGCATTAAGATGGCCTTCTGCTTCCTTTACTAGGAGATATCTGTCTCACTCATCTTCGTATGTTGATGCATGGTTCTGTCCTGAGTTTCTTGAGCTCCATGTATGCCTTCACTCCAGTTTTTGGATTCTGTTAGACACTTTTGAGTTCAAGGCTTTTTATGACGGAGCCAATTGCATGAGGTGTTGTTTGTTACTTTTGATTTGCTTATGATTATGTACGTTGCAAATTGCAGATGTGAAGCTGCTGATGGAACTTTGCAAACAGATGATAGCGGAAACAGTTTCGGCCATAAGAAATAAGAATGCGCCAGGTGAAAAGCCCCAAGATACAAGGGCTTTTGGAAAACCATCAGAAAAGAAGTTTCCATCAGGTGTAGCCAGCAAGAATCAGCGGGCTGAAGATGGTTAGACTCAAGGGACAAATATTGTTGGTGGGTCTGCTTTTGGGTGGAATTTCATTACATTTGTAGGTGAAGAACCAGTTTACCATGGAATAACAAAGGAGTCATTTCGAGCTAATGGCAGCAAAGAAACAGTTCTGTAATCCTACCGTTATCATAGATTCTGATTTCATTAGAATGGTTATTCACCTTGATTCTTGAAATGGGATCAGTGCATGTTGTAATATTAGAATGAATGAATGATTTGATCAACTGAAATTTATGTAGCAATTTTATTACAGAAAGACAAGTTGTTAGAGTAGTATATTCGCTGGAGATATGGTACTGTTATCTGGACATCGGACTAGGACATCAACTTAAAACAGTTGCAGTTTGTCAAGTGTGCATGCAGGCCCAAATGCAAACCCAGACCAAGGAAAGCCATCTGCTGCCATGTTTCTTTCCCTTGCAGCTCCAGTTGCAGAAGAGGCTTTTAACAATCAACAGTGAGCCCCAAAAGTTGGATATTCCTCTCTCTCTCTAAATATATGCTTTGCAAAAGCCAACTGAACTTTAATACGTTTTTTCTTCTAATTGCAGTCAAAGTCAAATCTTATTTTAGTGCTTGTAAATTTGGATCTAAAGAGGGAAAAGACAGAAGAAATAAAACTCACATATAAATCAAAGAAATGATTAAAAAAATAAAAAACCAAAATTAACAAAATCAAAACCTGCCCCATTTTCTACCTGCACGAAGGCCGAATACACAAAAGTCCAAATTGCCAAATTCCTTGTTTCTAAGAGAGAGGGGCCTCCCAAATTCCCTGATTTGTCTCGAACCAGGCCCCTCCCAAATTCCTTGTTTCGATTCGAAGGAGGATGAGAAACCGGCCAGTCCAGCGGCAGAACTGATGACAAAAAGCAGGGTCAACCAACGGGATTGGGGATTGGGGATTAGGGTTCTTCTTGGGGATTGGGTGAGAGAGATTTTCGGATAAAGGTGCAAATGGTGACTAAGTTGAAGGAAATAACTCATTTATATACGAGGGCAATTAAGTCATTTCAACGTGTAAGAAAAATTATATTTCTGTCCTATTGTTTGTTGTGCATGGCGTATGCATATTCGATTTGTCCTATTTCAATCCTAAGATTAAGAAAATTGGTTATTTTTAATAATTTCTCAAATTTTTAAGCTTACTTATGTGATATTAAGTATGGCCATTGTAGTAACTAGTAAGGTTTTAATAGTTTAAAATTATCAAACTAACTTACTTATGTGCTTGGCATTTTAAACACTAAGAGAAAGAGCGTTTGTAACAAATAGCACTTCAATTAAGGAATGGTATGTAAATGTGAGGGTGATTTCAATCAAGTAGCACTTCAATTAAGCAATGGTATGTAAATGTGATTTTATTTGTCTTTCTTAAATTTAAGCAATATGCATGCATCTATTCGTAAAGTCTTTCAGATTAATTTCACTGTCTTCTTCAAAACTTAATTGCATGTACTTGTTTATTTTTATCTACAGCGTCTTCTGAGACAGTGTAGTAGACGGCTTCACTTCACTGAAAGAGCTTTCATGGACCATTATCTGTACAAGTTTTCTAAGTATTGAGTTATCATAATAAAGAACTTTACTACTAAATCTCCTTGGCAGATGATTTGTTAGTGTTAATTATTTGTAAGAAGTTTACTGCTACATTTACTTTATCAAGACCTTTCTGCAGTATATGTTTTGATTCATGATATAAACTAAAGAAATTCAGTTAATTCTGGACTGCATATGATTGTTTTGTTCGTCGTAAATTTTAGTTCAATGGATTGGTTGCAGTCTTGTGCATATGTCTATCAATGATCAGACAACATTTAACAAACTAATTATTATTAAAATTCATCATAAATAATACACCAGGAATCCTATATGCTTTCTACATACAAATTACAAGCTTCTGAATGACATCCTCCCTACCAGTGTTTTTTACAACTTTCTATTTTTCTTTCTATTTTGTCAAAGTAACTCATATACTCGAATCATTTGATGCACGGGAAATCAAATCAAATAAAACAATTCAAATACAACATATACTGCTGGAAGATGACAAAATCTAATACCATGGAAATGATGAAGCTTTGGCTCCAGTGGTTTTAAACCTTATGATCGGCAGCTATATAAGCTGAGAGCCAAACCGAGAGAAGTGGCAAACTAGGCACCTTGTTGACCGGCCTAGATTTTCACTTCTGTCCAGCTGCTTTGCTCCTTTAGGATTCAAGCATAGTACCCTCCGTAAGTGCTGCTTGAGCTTCACCATCCATTCCAAGGGCCGAAAGGGCAACAGCCAGAAGATAACATGCAAGTGCCAAACTGGGGAAACTACTTGTGCTTGCATTGCATCGTTTATAGCTTCCTGAGGCTTGTCATTCATGAGATAAGACAAACTACGCTGGGCAAAAATTGTTGGAGAACCGTCAGCAACGATAACAAATGCAGAGAAAGCAGCAATTAAGGATTTACCAATTTTTTTTCCTTTCAGTTTTGTTCCCTTTATTGGTCATGCAAGTAGAGTTACTGGGTTCAAATACTCTAAGATACCTTAAATTACCAATTTCGTTTCTTCAAATCTTCCTATCATTAATTAGAAGATAAAATGCAACGATTGTATTCTTACTGGATATCTTACACCAAAGACCAAACAAAATTTCGTGCGAAGTTGTGTTTAGTAATTTATTTTAACAGGTCAGATAAAGAACATCCTATTGAAGGCCAAATTCAAATATTGGTATGAACATGAAAGCAACTCTTATCAAACCTCTACTCAGAATTTCCCACAAGTATCATAATAAGAACCTAACATGTGAATAACACTCAACTGTGGTTTTGAAGTCCTTGTGATTAAAAGCAGAATCCCCCCTTGTCTTTGAGAGTTTCCAAACTGGGGAAACTACTTGTGCCTGCATTGCATCGTTGAGAGCTTGTCACTCATGAGATAAGACAAACTACGCCGGGCAAAAGTTGTTGGAGAAACAATCGTTTCAACATCAATGAACTGCAAGCGAATTTAAACTGTAAGCAACGATAACAAATGCAGATAAAACAGCAATCAAGGATTTACTAAGTTTTTTTTCCGGTTTTGTTCTTTTTATTGGTCATGCAAGTAGAGTTACTAGGTCCAGGTACTCTAAGGTACCTTCAACTACCAATTTTCGCAAAACACATCGTTCCTAACTGATTAAAAATGATTCTCTCTACATTCAGGGAAGAAAAGAGAAAGTGCTCAATTATCTACAAAGCATAGCGGTCCAAAAGCATTCCTAAATCACATTTTCTCCAGCTTTTTACAATCGCAACTTTGGCTTCGTCCTAAACAATCCAATCTAAGTGATAGACAGATCGCTTTGGGTGTCTTGAGCAATCAAATACCAAAACATTTGTAATTACCGAGTGGTAACTACACAAGCAGAGAAAATTACCCAAAATCTCACTCACATTATCATTTTGCTAAAAAGACAAGAACAAAATCGACAAAAAGCGAAAACAAAACATACCCAACTAGTCCAGTTACACAACACACCTTCATTCTACAACTAACAATTGTAAATCAAACCCGAAATGGAAAAACCCCCAAATTTGTGAGCTCAAATTGCACACATGAGAAATTAAATTGTGAACCCAAATATTAATTTTTCATTTTCTCGCTACCCTTTTCGTAACAGGATCAAAGTTTGAATTCTGAAGATGAAATTGCGGGAAGAAAAAGGAACTTACAGGGTCAAGAGCGTTGGGCTCGGAGCCGTAATCAGCAGTCAAGAGGAAATAGGCAGCAGTGCAGTGGCCACCACGGTCGTCCTCCTCTCCAGCCCTTCGCTTTGTGAGTTAATCGCGATGCTTTTGCTTTCGCTTGGATTCTCTGGAAAGAAAAAGGGTTTAAAGATGTAGACTTTTGAGAGTTGGTTTTAGAGAAAGTGATTAAATTTTAAGTGAGGGCTTTCATTATTGGGAGGGGAAGAAAGCACAAGATGGAATTGGAAGCAAAATGGGTTTTTTCTTTATTTTATAGTTTACTAGATTCAAATATAAAAGTTAAATATATATATATATATAATATATGAAAAGGAGAGAAGTGGGAGAGAAATGATTTTTTTGATTTTTTTTGAAATTAAAATGCAATGATGAGGAGGTTTGTAAAAATAAGTTGAAAACTGCTATTATTACTTTAAAATTTTCATTTGCACTCCTTATGAGTAGGGATGCAACATGAGTTGGGTCATGCCCAACCTAATTTCAAACCTGATCGAGAGGGTTAGAATGAAGGAAAACTCGTCTGAACCCAACCTGACCTCATAGGGATGCAACATGAGTTGGGTCATGCCCAACCTGATTTCAATCCCGATCGAGAAGGTTAGAATGAAGGAAAAACTCGTCCAAACCCAACCCGACCTCAACCTGATTATTATTTGGTTGTAGGGGTGGGTTTGGTTCCTTTCTATTTGGTTTTTTGCCGAAATTGAAGTTACTATTCAATTCGATTGTTTTTTTAATTTTTTCATTCGCTTGACTTTTGTTCGGTTTTTTATATATATATTTTTTCAATAAGTACTAACACTGTTGCATGATACATTATATCACTAATGTATGCATTGTTGAAACTTCAAAGAGAGGGCAGATGCATATTTATTCCATTACCAAAAATAAGGGAAGATGCATATACTCCAGTACCAAATAAAACAACTGGGCAAAAGCCTTATTCAATCGTAAGGCACTGACCTCAAATAATTTTAATGCAAAAACTGAATTCTAATAATTATATGCAATGGGAAATTAACATAGAATCCATTTCATACCGTGTCTTAGTTAAGTAATTGGCTCCTCCCTAATCCATTTCATCACTTGGCAATAAAAAACAATAACAAATCCTTAAACTAATCGTACAATAAAAAACGATAACGAATCCTTAAACTAATTGCATATGTACACAGTAATGTATTAGTTAGTAAGGGTTACTTGTGTATCATAAAAATCGGTTTAGAATTCGGTTCGATTTGGTTTAGTTAGGTTTCCGAACTCTTGACACCGAAACCAAATCAATATGATCCAGTTCGATTTGGTTTTTCTAATCCGGTTCGGTTTTTCTTTGGTTCAGTTTATTTCGGTTTCAGTTTGTTGTTTGGTTCGGTTTGTTTTCAGTTTTCGATTTTTCGAACCCACCTCTTTTGGGTTGGGTTAGGTTGATGTTTGCTTGTCCATGTCAAGCCAAATCCAATCTGATTTCTAACCCAAATTGCTCATGCACATATTACCCGTCCCACTTCATATTATATAACTAGATAAAAGTTTGGGAGGACTATACTTGAGTTTGTTGTTTGCTTTGCATTTGAACAATGAACAAGTGTTGCTTTTAAGGGTGGGCATACGGGTACAGGAACCGCGAGTCGGGGTGGGCAATCATGGTTTGGGGCTGGTACGGGCCGGTTCCAATTTTTTGAGAATAGAAATGGGGCGGGGCAGGTCCATAGTATTTAAGGGGTGGACCGAGTCCTAGGATTTGGATAACGGGACCCCGGACGGCCTGTTTCTAACTATAACCCATTTACTAATTCTCTAAACCTAATCCATTAGCCATTCCATCCCATCATCCCTTTCCTTCCTGGACTTAAACTAGACTCCCACTCGAGTCATCTCCTCCACCACCACCACGACGACTCAGCTCCCTCGACGGCACCACCTATTCCTCATTCTCTTCTCCCTCCCACCCTTGAATTGATTGCGTCGATTGCTTCGAGATTTCTACAAAACCAATATGGATGGAGCATCAAAATTCAAAAAACCTAGGAGATCAATCAGATTCTGAAATACCCATTCAAAGAACACAAAGGCATTGCCCCCACGTGCACATTTTTGACAAAAGGTTTCATCTTGGTGGAAAATATAATTAAAAATTGGGACTTTCTGCCTTTTATCAGAAAGGATATGGAACTCATCTTCGATTTGGTAGGCGATGGCTTCGTCGTCTTGCAAAACATACAAAATCATGGTGCTCGACACCCAAAAGCTCATCGTAGCCAGCGGCGTGTCCGCCAACAAGGTTCAGTTCACGGAATACATACAGAAGACTACCATCGTCGATCTGAGTTAGATTGGAGCCTTGCGCCATCGTCGTCGATCGGAGTCAAGAGACAGAGACCTTGATTTGGGATTGGGAGAGATGAGCAAGAGAGACAGGGACCACCACCTTCATCGATTCACCACTGGTGGTTCAGCTGCTGGTGCGGGTAGCTTCCAACCCGTCGATTTCGTTGGCAGTGGGAGCAATCTGGAATCGTGGAATGTTCTGGAGCTCTGTATCAAAACCAAAAAAGAAAAAGAAAAAAGTTAATTGGGCTCGTGGACCCGCCTCGAAACGGCCCGTTTGAAACGGGCCTGGTTAGGGCCGGTTCCCAAACTTAAAAACCCTCTACCCGGTTCGGCCCGCCCCATTACTGTTTAAAACGGGTAAGGTCTAGTTCCTTCAAAATTGGGCCTGGCCCGACCCTAGTTGCTTTTACGTTTTATTGTTGGTTAAAGCATTGATATTGTCTTGTCATTTAATTTCAACTTTGCATGGTTGGAACTTTTGATATGCGTTCCATGCTATTTGGTTTATTTTTATTATGGATGGTGATGTGTAAAATTGAATTTTAAACAGTTTTGCATTATTTGGTTCAAAATTTGAGATTTATCTTATAAATAATGTGTTAGAAGATTGAATTTGATAAAATTGGGCAAACCCAAATTTAACTCGAGTAAGCCGAACCCAATTTAAACCCGTACTTGAGTAAACCCCTAGGAACCCAAACCCAACTCATACCCGAATTAGAAATGTTGTGTTAGGATTTGGTCAACCATCTAATTCGCCCAAGTTGCACCCTACTCACAAGTTTATTTTTTTTTCTAAATACATGAAGTTTGAAGGGCTAATAATAAAAATTTTAAAAATAGATTTAATAAGGACAACAATGATGAGAGCACAAGCATGATGAAAGTATAAGATGCGTTTAAAAGGGATGTACAGAGTGGTCAAGTGCTTGGCGTAAAAGTGATATTGATTAACTTGGATTTTGAGAAAACTCCACATTGCATCAACTGGTCAATTGCACATTTTAGCAACCAAATTGTATAAACTGGTGTTAAGCTCTTCTGAAGTAAATGGAATGCAAAATCATGAAAAGTTATTAAGCTCATTTTTTCGCCTGAAAATTATGAATTTAAGGAGACAGAAAGACAGGGCACTAGAAAATAGAGGAAAGAGAATGGAAGAGCCTAATACATCTACTTGATTCTACAAGAGATTTGTATAAAGAACGAGAGTCTACTTTCTTAAGTTCGTTGTTCGTGATTATATTTATCAATTGTGTCTCCCTAACATTATACTATTATTCCTCCTGTGCAATTTAAAAGTTAAAACACATCAGTCCTTTAACTCCCCAGACAAACAGCACCGATGGAGGAAGAAGCAAAGCCAGCCGAGTCCACAGCTACCCAAGTCCTCCCAACCCCTCTGAGCTCCGCCGAAGTTCTCCCTGTATAGCCTCCTCCGTCTTCTCTTCCTCCCAAGACCAAGAAGAGACCTCTTGAAAATGATGCTCTTTTCTCCAACTCATCCACCCTCTACAGGGTTCGCAGCGTCCTCAAAGAGGTCCGTCCTCAGTTCGAGGTACAGCTAAAAACCCATGTCCCAAGTTTTGCATCTTTATGTGAATTTCTTGTAAATTTTGAAGATTTTTGTGATCTGGGTTTTCTTTTTATTGAATTGTGGATTTGGGTTTGTTTGGATTCACAATTTGCATGTCTTTAACCTTTCTAAATATTTCATTTTTCTTTAATAAGATTAAATAAATGTATAATCTTTGTAATTCCGCTGCCTTGTACTTACATTTTAGGCGCCCTTCGTAGCTCTGCATTGAAAAATTTGTCTTAAGTAATGAATTTGATGGCAAAACTCTAATATTTGAACTATTAAGTGAAGAATGAAGGCATATGATTTATGTTCTCAAGTGAATTGAAGTGTTTCTATTTTGTATTACGTGAAGCTGTCAAAATTAGTTTTTATTTGCTACATTTCGGATAGTGTTCTATTATTTTAGGCTGCAGACCAAGTGTAATATGTTAAATGTATGTTATATCATTATGTAATCTGTATGCCATGGGTAGAATTTAGAAGTTGATTAGGTCCTCTTGAGACTGTTGGGGAGGCCTTAGGGTGTTAACTTGGTTTGTAGATTGTTCGTCTATCAAGGTTGTCAATGTAATCACTCTAAATCCTGCTGTTTTGAACTGCTTCTTCTGTTTACCACATTATTTGAAGTATGCATGAAGTAACTTGTTGTCTTTTGTTATCTTGAAGGTTCTCCAGACCCCTGACTTTGGAACATGCAAGCCATCCGAAGAAATTCAAGAATGTAAGCTCATCAAGATTTTGTTTTCATCTTTTCACAATGACATATAGTTATCCCTTGAGTTGTATGACAAACCTGAGCTGTTTTGTTAGTATTAAAATAAGTGGTTTATTAATGCGGTGCTTATGATGACATCCGACTTTCATTCACGTGCTAACTTGGTTTATTACTCAGTTTGTGATAGTTTTATTGTTGGCCACCCAATCCTAGAATGTTGTTAGTAGCATTCAGATGGATTATTAAATCTGACCTGATTTGTTAATCTTAACGCAAATGGTTTATTAATGCTATGGTTATGACTCCCGACTTTCCTTGACATGCTAACTTGGTTTATTAATCTATCATGTGAATGATCATATTGAGTTTCACCCTTGAAACTCAGTTTGTGATAATTTTATTGTTGGCCACCCAATACTAGATATTGTTAGTAGCATTCTGATGGCCTTTTGCTTCCTTTACGAGGAGATATCTGTCTCACTCATCTTCTTATGTTGACGCATGATTCTGTCCTGAGTTTCTTGAGCTCCATGTATGCCTTTTCTCCAGTTTTTGTATCCCTTTGGACACTTTTGAGTTCAAGGCTTTTTGACGGAGCCAATTGCATGAGATGTTGTTTGTTACTTGCCATTTGACGGACAAGTAGAAAGTGACTTTTTATGGATTGATCATGGGATGTGCTTATGATCATGTATGTTGCCAATTGCAGATGTGAGCTTCTGATGGAACTTTGCAAACAGATGACGGCAGAAACAGTTTCGGCAACAAGAAGTAAGAATGCACCAGCTGAAAAGCCCCAAGATACAAGGGCTTTTGGGAAGCCATCAGAAGATAAGTTTCCATCAGGTGTGGCCAGTGAGAAGCAGCGGGGTGAAGATGGTCAGACTCAAGGGACATATATTGTTGGTGGGTCTGCTTTTTTTTTGAATTTCATTATATTTGTAGGCGAAGAACCAGTCTACTATGGAATAACAAAGGAGTCATTTTGAGCTAATGGCAGCAAAGAAACAGTTCTGTAATCGTTCCGTTATCTTAGACTGTGATTGCTAGCAGAAAATATTAATCCTACCCCATTATATATATAAAAAAGGGGGATTTCATTGATGATTTCATTAGAATGGTTATTCACCTTGATTCTTCAAATGGGATCAGTGGATGTTTTAAATTTGTAATATTTGAATGGATGTAATGATTTGATGAACTAAAATTTATGTCAGCAATTTTATTATAGAAAGACAGGCTGTTTGATTAGTATCTTCACTGGAGACATGGATGGTACTATTATCTGGACGTCGGACCAGACATCTGCTAGGGACATCAACTTAAAACAGTTGCAGTGTGTCAAGTCTCAAATGCAAACCCAGACCAAGGTAAGCCATCTGCTGCCATGTTTCTTTCCCTTGCAGATCAAGTTGCAGAAGAGGCTTTTAACAATCGACAGTGACCCTCAAAAGTTGGATATTCCTCTCCCTCTGTAAATATATTCTTCTGCATAAGGGTGATTCTGCGGACACCCAACTATAACGACAAATTCTTAGTTGTTCATAAACCATTCTTGGGTGCCCAGAGACAATTCTCGAGTGTCCATTGAATTACTCTTTTCGCAAGGAAAACAACTAGACACTGTCATATTCATTCACAATCTAACAATGTCCCTGCCCAAAATCCAACAACAAACCCGATCCCCTTACTGATGTAAAAATCCTCTCTATGCATCCAATGCAGGGATTGCAGTACGACCCTTGATAAATCCAAGAACCACAATTACTTAGGAAAGCAAAATAATTCCACTTGATAAATCAAGTACCAAGAGCATCTCCCATACCGTCTTCATATTCGAGATTTCTTTGAGATATTTGGCGATTTCTTATATATTGAGATACCTTGAGACCTCTATTCTGGTTCATTAGAAGACATCTGTCCCTATATTTAGGTGATGGGTAATCCTAAGGAAACCAAATTTTTTAAACCAAATTTGCAAACCAAATGATGCGGTTGTTGATAATTGGATTATTATTTAAGCGTTGATTAACTTGCTTATTTCCTATTGGTGACACATCATTTGGTTTGCAAATTTAATTTAAAATTTTGGTCTCCCTAACATTACCATTAGGAGATATGGGGATGTGAGGACTCCATTTATAGTCCTCATTGAAGATGCTTGTTTTACAATAATTCCATTAGACAACATGATTGATAAAGTGAGACTTTTTTATGCCCCATTGAAGAAGCTCACATTACAATAATTCCACAAAACTACTTTCTTTTTATTCACCAAGGGATTGAAAATCCTAGTGTAAAGCCCCTTTAACCTATAAAAATAATTTTAGCAAGACTAGAATTTTCAGAAGTGATTATCTTTTTAAGTGAACCACTGAATCTGGGATGAAAGTTAATCCCTTTAAAACCGAGGCACTCAACACACGCTTTAGTAGGTGAGATGTTATGGTTAAAAAATAAATATTATTTGAACAAGTGCTTACACCAGAATCATTGGCCTTGAATTTGGGACTACATCTAACTTTTTTAATTCGAGCAATATTCTAATCTAAACTAAACTATAGGAAGGGAAATTCGAACTTTGGGTGCAAATTCAAAGGGGAGCATACTGCTCTAACCAACTTGGCTACACCAAGGTAGGGTGGGATGACAAATGGCATAAGTTAGGGGAAAAGGATCCTCTCCGGATCCATTTTGTGGGGATCCTAAGGATCCCCACATCCTAGCCGTTCATCGTATATTGTGCAGACATTTTTTGTTAGATACTATTTGTGTTTAAATTTAAATAATAAAAGTCAAATGATTTCTGACCGCACGATACACAATGACTGGGTGGCAAATTGATATTCAATAGGTCATGGAGATGTGCATATTTCAAGTTCTTAAATGTTGTAAACGATCAATTGGGTTTAAGTAAGGGTGGAGTTGATCAAACGACGGAGAATGCTTAGATGCATATTTTTAGCTTATGCATATATTTATTGAATGCTATAGAAAATGGAGTTGATGCATCTTTTTAGGTCATGGAGATATGCCTACTATATCTTTGCAGAACATGCTATGCAACACTTTTTATAGCAATTATTGAATGCTATAGAAAGTGGTTTTGTGGTGCAGTGAAGAGAAGAACAGGAAGTACTGTGCGTGCGGGTTATTAATCTAATCTTAACGCCACAGCCGCATCATCAAAACCAAACTGAAATCCACCAAACCGAATTACTTCTGTTTATTTTTTTATGAATTAAAAAAAAAATCAAATTGGACCGAACCAAATAATTGTAGAATTATCAGAGAGATGGGCCAAAAGTCCATTCCAACAACACCGATATTGTTAACAGTTTGGTAATTACCACATGCACAATCTGTCAGGTGTGTGGTTAGGATATTTAAACTCTCATTTTGTCAGAGATATGATCATAGGATATTTAAACTCTCATTTTGTTAGAGATATGGTCAATGTGAGCTATTTCAACACGTTCCTCACGTGGGAGTCATACGTGGGAGATCCAAACATCGACAACCATATGAAGCCAGTGGGACTCACCTTACACGCAGGGTCAAGGGACCCATCATCATCGCCCAAGGCCAAGAGGACCCAACCATCATGTAGCAGTACATGCCTGCTCTTGGCTCTGATACCATGTAGAATTATCAAAGAGATGCCCATTCCAACAACACTGATATTGTCCTTAACTTGGTAATTACCACATGCACAATCCGTCAAATGTGGGGTTAAGATATTTAAACTCTCATTTTGTCAGGAATACGGTCGATGTGGGATATTTCAACACTTCCCTCACGTTGGACCAAATTTGTGGATCACACGTTAATTCTATACTGTATATGATTGTTTTGTTTGTCATAAATTTTTTACTGTATATGATTGTTTTGTTCGTCATAAATTTTTGAATGGTAAAGTACAAAAAACTACCTTAACTATTGGTGTCACGACACTTTCATATCTCATCTTTTAAAATTGACAATGTCATACCTCATCTTACGAATTTGTGCCAATGTCAGACCTCCGTCAATTTTTCTATTACTTTTTTGTTAAATGCTGACGTGGCTAGAGACGGGACCCAATTTTTATTAAAAAAAATTGATTAAATATTAAAAAATTAATTAAATATTAAAAGTAACAAAAAAAACAAAAAAAAAAACCCATCAACGTGTGTCCCCCTCCCTAAAAACCTAGATCCCCTTATCTGAGTTCTCTCCCACCCAACCCTCTCTCTCTTCTCTCTCCCTGCAACATGCATCCCTGAAATCCCAAAACCCATAAATCCTTCCCACCTGTCCCCCCCCCCAACCTTCCTCTCCGATCCCACCAACGACGACCCTACCTCTGTCGTTGACTCCAGCAATGACAGCCACGACCCTTAATCGCCCCCAAACCCTAACTCTAGCCACAACCTCCACAACAACATTCCCTTCTTCTCCTCGCCCCCAGAGTCTGCCCCTCCGACGATCTGCGAGAGAAAAACAAAACAATAACAACAACAACAACAACAACAATCCCAATAGAAAAACTATCTGTTTTTCCTAGAAAATTCCAAGATTTTCTGAGAAAATCAGAGGAGGGGCGAGAAACAGAGAGAGCGAGTTGTAATCTGAGAGTGGCTCTCTTTGGTCTGAGTTTCCGATAAATGGTATATATAGGCGGGTTGGATGAGGAGGAGATAATGGAGGTGAAGTCCATGGCGATGGGTTCTAAGAGGGTGAAGCCTTTGCACAATTTCAACTTGCCGTGGTATTTGAAGTGGGGGAACCAGAAGCACCTGTGGTGCCAGAAGGAGACCTCCAACACCAGCGGGGGTGGCGGGGAAGGGTCTGGGGTTAATTGGCGATTGTCGGCTCAGAGGATTGAGAGCTCGCCGGCGATGATGACTCGAGTGGGAATGGTTTCTGGGTTTTGGGATTTTAGGGATGTAGGTTGCAGGGAGATAAGAGAGAGAGGCGAGAGAGAGAAAGGAGAGAGAGGGTTGGGTGAGGGAGAACTCAAAGAAGGGGATCTGGGTTTTTGGGGAGGGGGGACATGGATTGATGGGTTCTTTTGGTTTTTTGTTTTTTTTTTAATATTTAATTATTTTTTAATAAAAATGGGTCCCGTTTCTGGCCACGTCAGCATTTAACCGAAAAAGTAATAGAAAAACTGACGGAGATCTAACATTGTCACAAATTTGTAAGATGAGGTATGACATTGCCAATTTTAAAAGATGAGGTATGAAAATGTCACGACACCAATAATAGAGGTAATTTTTTGTACTTTTACCCATTTTTGAACAAGGGGTTAACTTTTTATTTTAATTTTTATCCAAGTAGTAATTTATATCAATGTCTGACAACGATAAGACGACGTTTGAAAAACTAATAATTATTATTTATTTATCCAAGTAGGAATCCTATATGCTTTCTGTACACAAATTATAAAGCTTCTGAACGATTTCCTCCCTTCCACTGTTTTTAACAAACTTTCTATTTTTGCTTTCCATTTTGTCAAAGGAATTCATATACTCGAATTGACACATAAGAAAGCAAATCAAATAAAACAATTCAAATACAAGGAAAATGACCAAAATCTAATCCCATGGAAATGATGAAGCTTTGGCTCCAGTGGTCTTAAACCTTATGATCGATCGACGCCATATATGCTAAGAGCCAAACCGAAAGAAGTGGAAAACTGGGCAGCTGGTCGACCGGCCTAGATTTTCACTTTTGTCCAACTGCTTTACTCCTTTTGGATTCAAGCGTAGTACCCTCCTTAAGTGCTGCTTGAGTTTCAATGTCCATTCCAAGTGTCGAAAGGGCAACAGCCTGAAGATAACACGCAATGTGCCAAACTGGGGAGACTACTTGTGCTTGCATTGCATCGTTTAGAGCTTTCTGAGGCTTGTCACTCATGAGATAAGACAAACTACGCCGGGCAAAAATTGTTGGAGAAACCATCGTTCCAACATCAATGAACTGCAAGCAAAATAAAACAGTTGGCAACGATAACAAATGCAGAGAAAGCAGCAATTCGGGATTTAATAATTTTTTCTTTCTTTCAGTTTTGTTCTTTTTTATTGGTCATGCAAGTAGAGTTACAAGGTTCAGATACTCTTAAGGTACCTTAAACTACCAATTTCGTTTCTTCTATCAAGAATTAGAACATAAGATGCAACACCAAACAAACTTTGTACGAAGCTGTGCTAGTAATTTATTTTAACAGGTCAGACAAAGAACATCCTATTGAAGGTCATATTCGGATATCGGTATGAACATGAAAGCAACTCTCACAAGTATCATAATAAGAACCTAACCTGTGAATAACACTCAATCGTGGTTCTGAAGTCCTTGTGCTTAAAAGCAGAATCCCCCTTTTTCTTTGAATCTAATGATTCCTGCATTTGGCCAGTCCACATTTGGAAAGAGAGCTGTAGTGGAACGTAAAAGAGAAAATGTTTCAGTAACACAACCAAACTATTGAGAAGGCTAAATATGTACACAACACAACTTAGATTTTTCTCCATCAAGTAAGCGAATATAGAACCTCATTTGTCATTCCATCATCTTTATAGCCGATACTCTCTAGGATCTCATGTATAGCAGTCAAATCCCTTCTTGTGCAGGCTTCGCCGAGTGGTGAAAGAGAAGACCAGGAGGTACCGTGTGGGATACCCATCAAAACAGAAGAAGGAACCTGCAGAGGTGAGCAAAAAGAATAAAGGAAGTCCAGGATACAGCAACCAGCATCATGTTAAGCATCTATATATGATTAAACTACTACGATGGTGCAGATCTGAGTGCTTCTAATTGGCACCCAACAAATACGGTATCACTGAAAACCCTTGTAATTAACTACCCTCAATTTCGGGGCATAAGAGATTGATACTTTACACAGTATCATTCACCATGAAAGGCACTAAACAAAAGTGTAGCTCTCTCAAGTCCTCACTAATAACAAATTAGAGTCATATCCCTTTCCCAATTTTTCAAATATTTCCGCCTGGTACAAGGTTCAGTATTAACAAATAATGAATCAGTAAATACGAGCTTACACCATTAGCTCAGATTGAGTTCGGTGAAAAGAAGACAACATATGAATATATTGCTTACAAGACTGCCACAAGATATAGATCTAGAAACAATTGTGTGAAGATTTTATACAGTCAAACTATGCTCCCCAGGTAAAGTTGGGAATAGAATGCTTAAGTAGAGAAACAGAGGAGAAAGAACTAACCTCAGTTTCTTTCTGAAGAGGAGTCAAAGAAGCAACTAATGACCTTGGATTTGGTCGCTCTCGGGGTTCAGATTGTAAACATCGTGAAGCCAAGCGTGCCAACTCAGTACCATCATCATTAGAAAGCTGTACTTCCAAGCAAGAATCTGTCAGCATCTGAAGATTTCTGTCTCGAATCAGGTCTAGGGCCTGGCACATAATGATCAACCACCAGATGAATACATTTACTTACTTTGTGTTTACATATCCTAAGAAGGATAAATTCTCACGCAGATTTCATAACAATTGAAAGTAAACAATATTTTATTGTAGGTAAAAGAGTAATCATTAGATCTTTACAAGAGTTTCCCTAATTTATCTTTTCCTACAAATGGTTTTTTCTTTATTTTGTTCCGTTCACCACTCGAACAATCACTTAAACAATTGAAAGTAAACTATTTTTTATCTTAGGTAAAAGAGTAATCATTACATCTTTACAGGAGTTTACCTAATTTATCTTTTCCTACAAATGGTTTTTTCTTTATTTTTGTTCCGTTCACCACTGGAACAATTACTTACATGGCTAGGGGGGATATGCTTTCCGCTGAGAAGATCAATCAAGAGAGTCCCAAAGCTATATATTGCACTTTCTGGTGTTACTCTCCCTGCAAGACAAGGGATGTGCAGTGTATAATAATTGCTGAACTACATACTTAAAGGATGCTTGTCAAGTAAATCATAAACTTGTTTGGAGAAAAACGCCGCTTTTTTTTTCCATGATCTACCTACCAGTCCTAATATATTCAGGAGGAGTAAATGCCAGATTTGTACTATAACTCTTCCCATCCCTACTATTTTTCATCAGTCCAAAGGTGGATAGTCTAGGATTGCCATCCTGAAAAATTATAATGAATAAAGTAAACGAATACAATTAGAATATACTTAGGAAAGGATACCAAACAGATGGAGTCAAAATATAGTTACCTCATCAAATAAAATTCTGTAACCATTAAGGTCGTGATAAAGCGCACGCCCCTTACTTGTGCAGTATTCTAGAGCCTGTGCAAGATGTAACACAACTCTTAATCGCATTACCCATTTCATAGGCTGTGTATCCCCTGATGATTCAAGAAGGTAGTAAAGTTATTTTCCACTAAACAATAGCACAGTACTCATCAGCGGAAACATTAGCGAAATTCGAGAAGATGGCAAAACTGAAACAAGACCACTCAGTTGTCAAACATGAACCTGTGCTATAAACGAAAGTTAGTATTAACAAAAGTTTCTAACACCCAAAAGGGGGGAGGGAGTAATAACCCTCAACCGTTGTCTCAATGTAGATCCCCACACCAACATCTCTTAAGTAAAATTTGGCGATGGAATTCAGGGTGAAGAAGTGATAAATTATACCAGAAGAGAGACATTTATAATTTGAAGTTCTAACATGATATGTGACCATCATTTCTAAAACAAATGTGATGCTTAATATCCTAATATATCCTTTTCGAATGAAAACCCAAAGTGAAACTATTAAGCAGGGCAATTGCAAGACCAAATGGATCCGATATCCAACCATAAAAATGAGTACAACATAGATCAGTAACCAAAAACCTAGTAAAGGAGCAAGCCTTACAATGAAAAAGATGCTTTGCAAGTGTTTCATTGGGCATATATTCCGCCACAAGCAACCTTTCATCACCTTTACAACAACAACCAAGCAAATTGACCAATCTATGGTTGCGGAGGTGACCGACCAATCTTGCTTCCTCCTGCAGTTGGGGCAAATGAAAATCGTCTCAGAATAGTGGTTGTAAATAGAGAAGACAGAAAATGACGTGCTTCCTTTAGTGGAGCAGATAAAACGTTTGATGAGGAATCATTTGGTCCAAAAATAACTGTAAATTTCAGTCATGGAGAAATACAGCAATGCATTCATGAATTCTATATGCCAAAAGCACCCTATGACCTGAGTTGTAAACCACATAAGATCTCAACAGAAAATTACATTAGTGTAAAACATAAAGATAGAAACAATAGTTCTGCAGAAAATGTAGACTAGTTTTCGTCACCAAAGCATCTGGATTAGAGTTTTATGATACATAAAAGTATGCCTACCACAAATTGCTGAGCATCGGGCCAGGCCAACCTATTGAAGCGCTTAACAGCAATTCTCTTCTGATTTTCAAGTTTCCCTTTATAAACAATATTTGGAGCCTTCTCTCCTTGCTCAGACACAATGTACTCCACGGCAAAACCAGATGTTGCATTTTTAAGTTGCTCAAATGTGAATTCACGAAATGCAGGTAAGTTATCAACCTCACTCTTCTCCTCATTATCTGTATTAAAGGAGAACCATCCACAAGCATCAGATATGATCTGCTTCTACATCAAAACAGCCAAGAAAAGACATATTTTAACCCACCAATATCAGGAGTTTCGAGAACTGCTGCCTTCATTTGTGAATTCCAGCAACATGGTATGAGTTTGAAGCATTGACCCCCCATCTCAATGCCACGGTATCAATATAAACCAGAAGTCCCTTTTTCAATCTCTGCCTCTAAAGAAAACCAACCTCAACTAAATCCAGATTCCTCTGACTTCTCGCCCACTAAACTTCAAAACCTCCTGAAAATTTATCGAAATAGAAATTATCTGTTGAATCTCATTTCCTTAGAATCATAAGACCGAAAAATAAACTCGACTATAAATATATATTTGGGCATTAGCATTTTCTCTCTATCCACTAAACTAGTACTAGAAAATAATGAAATGAACCAGAAACAGCTTTAAAAGTTCTTTCAGTACCTCAACCAACTTGGGGAAGCTGAAAACACCAAAACCCAAAACCCAGTAAAGCAAAACCTTCACAGCTCACCAGAAAAGCTATAAGCACCAAAACTCAATAAGCACTTTTTCAGGTCACCCAAAAACAAAAGTTTTTAAACCTTTCAGCTGCTTCTCCAATGCTCAAAACCCTTTTCTGGGTTTCTTTCACTCTACGTCTTTATCCTCCCTTTCTTGATCGGATCAAAATCATCACAAGATCCAACCTTGTTGCCTCACAAACCCCAGAATTTGAATTCTAAACGAAATCCAAATCGAAAAAAATCAGTGAAAAAAGAACGTGATAGTTGAAAAAATGGCTCAAAAATCCGAGGATGCTAACACTGTTTGTTTTTATTTATTATTTATAGAGAAACAAATCTAGCATTAATCTATCAAAAACATCACAAGACTCAAGGATATTAAACTAAGTAACAATTAAATCATTCTTGTATTTATTTAGATTTGAAAATTTTGACCAGCTTACTAAATTTCCTTTGTTTTGAATTAGCTGGGCCAATGGTGTTGGAGTTCATTGGTGAGATATTTGTATTGAATTTTGCTGTTTGGAATGAATGTGAGTGGGGCCAACCGGCCAAGTGGCCAACAAGTTGAGACTTTTTTTCATCATTTGCAATCGTTACGGCGCCGTTTCTATACCAAAAACTAAAAAAGTGCGCCCATACGATTTAGTATTTAATCTCGATTTATTATGTCACTTAATACTACGATTTATCGGTATTCATCTTCACTTAAAAGTGAAGGGTCTCATATTCGATTTACCTTCTTAGTGCGGATAATATCGTTTATTCATAAAAAAAAAAATAATAATAAAAATAAAACTTGATTGTCCTTACAATGACTATAAAAATAAAAGAAAATCCAGGTAGATACAAATAATTTGAGTTGAGCATCTTTGTGAAGTTGGTCAATATATGAATCTTTTGGACACGAAATGTTGAGATACAAATCCATGAACCCACCAGAATGATATCCGTCTTCGACGATGCGTTGCATGTAAAAACAGAAACTGAAACGAGATTCTAACACCCAAATTCCTGAGTTCGATTCCAATATCACTTGTACGAAAAAGTTGTTCACAAAGATAAATGAACTCCACCGATTGTGATTTTACTTTTAACTATATCAACACAGTGTTCGTTAAGCACCATATTAACACAAATTAAACCATAAGCAGGAAATTACTGTGTTTACATGGATTTGTTCTACTCAAGACGAAAAATCGCAAACTTACCTTTCTTGGGACGATATCCCTACATTTACACAGCCTCCACCTTTGCTTGTGCATGAACTGCACCTGCTGCCCAAACAACCACCACACACTATATAAGAATTGAGAAATATATTTATACACAAACGATAACCTTAATAGGCACCACATGAATCTCCCAAAACAGAGCAAAAAACAGTAAAGCAAAGAGAAACAGGCACAAAACAATGAATGATACAGCCTACGACAGTGTGAAACTCACCTTGATTTCGAAATTTCGGTCAATGTCATTAGAATCCATTTCGAAATTTCGAAATTGGACGCTTTTTCAAACTTCCTCCAAGGTTATCCCACTTTCAATTTGGGACCCAAAGAGCAGCTCTCACTATTGTTTTTCTCAAACTAAAGGTTCATTATTTCTTTACAATTGTTAATATATGTTACAGAGTACAATACATATAATATGCAATCAAAGCTAAGTACCAAAGCGTGTGAGAGAGGAAACTAGGTTTGTGAGATTGCATGTGTATTGCTCAAATATATATAGAGAACTCTTTGTTCACATATAAATGTATTCACCGTCATTCTTTTTTAAGCTAACTCCGGCCAAAAGAACTCACAATACTTACAATAAACTCGAAAAGAGTCCTGCAAGATTTGCGTATAGGCATCTATTTCTAGAAACAGATTCCCAATACAGAACAGGGAAAACACACAAATGACGATACAAAGAACCCCTGCTCTGGACACTTTTTCTTTCAGTTTTCTACTAAGATTGTTATAAACTCTACAATTACAGTAAGTTCCATGAAGTCTTATCTTTTATCCATCAACCACTTTGAAAAGAGCAACGATTACTATACAAATAAGATAAGAATTGCATTCTTACTACTGAGTTCTGACTTTCTTCAATCTGTACATGTGGGACTCAGTAGATTTTTGTAATTTCATGCTATCTCTCAGTGATATTTCCTGAGATGCGAGGTGTAAACTTTGAATCCCGGGACCAAAACTGGCAAATGATGGAGCTGCAGGTAGAGATTCAGCAGCACATTCAATCCCATCTCCGTACATAACCAATCCAGCGCAAGTTGCAATACTACACCCAAAGGTAGCCCACGGTAGGACACCAATTTTCCGGATATGCCGTTTCCTCATTATTTGATAGAATGCTGTTCTCATGGCTGAAAAGCTAGTCTTCTCTGTAGCACCTATAACACTATGGGCAGCTACTCAGATCTTCTCAGCAGAAGCAGTTGCTTTCAGTAAAGTTGTTGATTTGACACCTGGAGCTACCATTTTTTAGGGGCCAAGCGTCTTACTAAGAGCAAATCCCACCGTCTTATGGGTTTGTCTTAGAAAGAGTTTAAGTGAAGCTGGAACTTGAAAGTCACCACTTTCATCAAGGTTGAAGCAGGAAATTTGAGTGTCGCAGCTTTGGAGAGTGAAGATGCTTCTAAAACTGTTGTTGCCCCTTGCCCCTACTGCCACCAAAGGTTTATCTGTTAGCAGTCTTTTCCTGTCAGTATCATTTGACACTTCCCCCTCACCTTCACAATCAGTAACAAGCTTTCCGACCATTTCCTTGACCTCTAAAGGGACATGAGTGTTCCAGTGTTTTCTAAGACCTGCTAAGCCATTAGCATCCACTACTGCCACTATGGTCTTGAACTTCTTAGTCTGGCTGATGATCCAACCTCCTGAGCCACCCTCTTGGCTGCCAAAAAATGTCCATGAAAACCAACTCCAAAAATCTCCTGTAAAACCAAGTTTCCCGCAATATCTTCATACCTCTCCTTGTTAACCTTCTCTAAAAAACATCGTTTGAGAACTGCTAACGTTGAAGTGGGAAATGATTTATCAAAACCATCACATAATACACTTTCTTCGGATTGAATTTCAGTCAGAGTTGAATGACCCACCTGGGCAATGACAGCATCAGGTCTAATCTCCCTAATTAGACAATCAGCATCCGTTGCTGACCACTCGGATAAACTTTGAGCAGAAAGTATGTAAATTACAGACCGAGTTTCAGGCTATTAAACTGCGTAAACAAATTGTTTCGTGCGTTCAGGTATTCCAAGTTTGCGCACCAACGCATTCGATACTTTCAAGTCATCGGATTTCAGTACAGAAAAGGGCCAAATATTTTGTAGGTTCAAAACAAATGCAAGTGCCATTATATAGCAGTAACCCTTCTTAATTTTCGAGAACGCAATCCTCCTAACTCAACTTAATAAGTAATACTCTAATTCTTTCTTAGCCTAAAATTGTCAAACTCATAACCGACATAGAAAACAACTCCAAATTCTCAGTTCCAAACTGAATTTCCAATACCCACATAACTTTGCGAGCATCCAAACAGAGTCCATACACGCAGAATTCGATACGATTCGATACTACCCAGTTGAGGGAATTCAACGATCATTACATCCACATTTCAATGCAATCAAAAGAACCCTAAACAGAAAAATAAAAAACATCTCATCGATAACCAGAAGCAAAACGTACTTTTTCCAGAAATTTGGAATTCTATTTCGCCTCCTTATAAGTACCTGATTAATGGTCCGATTTCTGTATCCAAAATTATAGTCTCTCTTTGGATGACAATCATCTGCAATGTTGGGACTTCGGAGATCAAATACTTGCACCTGACGTAGCTTGGCGAAGCTGAAATCGACAGAAACAGCAAGGCCCAGATTCCAAAAACCCAAAACCCCGAAATTAAAACTTCTCGATTGAACCAAATTAATAACCTTTTACTAGGTTGTTCCGCTCTCTGCGTCTTGATCCAATCCAACATTCCCTCCCTCACGCTGAGCGATGGAAGATGGAAGCTTTTGAAATAGCCTCAGAACTCTAGCGAGGAAATAACTGGAACCTTGAAAGTTGTGGTATTTTCGTAAAATAATTTTACGACTCATGAAACCACTTACGGCCCAAAAGTTTTCAAGGGCCAAGAAACTGCACATTTATTTGGGCCGCAGAAGAAAGCCCATAGTCAACAACCGCAAATTGTTTCGTCTATAGTACAAGTTGGAATGGAGTTTTCAATTCTGTCATTAAAATTTTCGATCCGACATCAAAAGAATTTTAATCTAAATATATATTTCTTAAAAGTTGGAATGGGAATTTGTACGTATTTATAAATTTTGAGAATTCCTAATTTGCGATTAGAATTTTTATAGTTATTTACTAAAATCATTTATTGTGTGATTAATTTTTTTGTATTTTATTCGTTATTTTATGTTAACCATACACTATGCTTAAAAGATGAATATAATATATCAATACATAAAAAATAATAATTAGATGCAATAAATTGCATATATATAAACGTTTAAGAATATTTAAAAACTTATAAAATATAAGAATTTTCGAACAATGTTATGAAATTTCAAGATTACTTCGATTCTAAAATTGTAGAATGAAAATCGGGAGCCTTGTTTGCAATTCGATCCGTCAATAAATACCCTTAAAAGAAAGGATGAAGGATTCGGGTCAAATAAAAAAAAAGATGGAGGACCAAAGTGAAGAACCACAAAATTGAGCGGGTACATTTGTAATTGAAATATTCAATAGTCCCACTTTAAAACATCTCTCCTCCGTCAGGATTAGGGTTTAGTGGTTTTTTCAGCGATTCAGAGTGAGAGAGGTGTGCGAGAGAAAAATGTCGAAGAAGAACGATCTAGCTCGTAGAAAAAGGCAGCATGAATTCGAACTCAAAAGTAATCCCCCTCTCTCTCTCACTCTCTCTCTCTCTCTAATCTCTCTCTAGATTCCTATATATAATTGTTGTGCATATATATATTCAAATTTTCTCTGTAATTTAATTAGGGGAGAAAGAAGAAAGGGAAAAGAAGGCAAAGAAGCTTCAGGCAAAGAAGAGCAAGATGAAAGTGAGTTTTTCCCTCTCTGTATAATCTGTTGGGTTTTTTTTTTTTTTTTTTTTTGTTTTGTTGAACTATTAGGTACTTTTGGTTTATTGGGTTTATGAAAAATACTAACTTTGAAATCGGAAATTGTTCAAATTTACTCGGTTTTTCATTAATTTGTAGGTAGGAGACTAATCAGAGTTCCCCAGTAGACCAATATTAGAGTTGGGTTGTTTAGATTTTTAACGAATGTTTGTGAATTCAACTTTCCCTCTGTTGCATTATAGACTTACAGTCATTTTTGGAACAAACATTTATCGTTTTGTTTTAAGTAAACCCTCGCGGAGAGTTTGTTTTTAACTAAATTATGTACAACAGGTTGATGGTAATGAGAAGAAAAAGAAGGGTGGAGGTTTTAAAGTAGGCAAGAAAAAGTTCAAGACCAAAACGACGGCGCTGAATAAGGCTAAAGCCGCCCAAGCAATGGAGGTTGACAAATGAGGTTCAGTCGCAATGGTTATATGTGTATGTTAAGAAGTATTGAAAGAAATAGTTATGAATTTGCCTTTTTGATATGTATTTTAGGTTTCTCTAATGTTGTTGGTCATTGTCACAATTTTGCTCCTTTGATTACGAGTACAATGTCTAATTTTAGTTGGAAAATTCGTATTGTTAGACAATGCCACAACATTGTTCTTACCCTGTTTCCAGTGTGTTTGTGGCTTAATTAATAGTTAGAATGTTGACGATGATAGAGCAAAGACATTAAATGTCTTAGGACATATGGCTTGTATGTTGTAAAAGTGAAGATTGTGATTTAGTATCTTAATTCATTTTGATCTTGCTAAGAACCCAGTTCAAAATCAATGTCTTAAATTAGAATACTTTTGTACAGGCTTCCCATGCATATCCCCAAGAAAGATAATTGGACTGGAATGTTTTATAGATAGTTACCAGGCATACTGTATAAGGAATTGTTGCGAGACAAGCATGAAAAGAAGAAAGGGAGGTTATATCAGGACTTGTTGGGTAGAAGTGTGTGAAAGGAATAAAGGAGGTTCAGTGAGATGCATGGTGTAGGCTGATTAGGGTCGTGACACAGTTTAGCAAAAGCTTTGGATTGTGATGAAACTATATATTCAACAATGTTTTACTAGTCAAGAATCTTGTGTCAAATGTATATTTATGAACTAAAAAGGGTCAGATCAGCTAGGAGTGGAAAATCGAGTGATCACAAGAACAATAAACCCAAGTTGGTTGTGATTTCGATTCTGCGATAGTGGAGAATATACAACAAACTGTTGTTTTATATTGTTGATCTCGTCTGAAGGGCATATTGATGGACAATTCAATCAACTGTTATAGGCAATATGTGATGTTTGTTAGAAATAGTAGCACACATTTGAGTCAGGTACTGATTCACATTAATTTGCTCATTGTAACTGTTGATTAACCTGTGATTTACAGCCTGATTTTGAACAGCTTCTTTGAATGGTTCAACCATCAACCAATTTACTCTTCTTGCAGAAGCTTCTGTGTAACTTCTTTGAAGGTAATTTTCTTAAAATTATCCTTTGGCTGGACGGGTGTCACTTTCAAATCCGACTCTTAGAATTTAAGTGCTCAAAAGTATGTAGTTCTTGGTAATTCTCTAATGATTTAGGTTGATTTATGATAAGGTGATTCCTTCTATCGAGTAGCAAAGAGGCAAAGTGTATTCTGGATGCTAATACTTTGACAATTGCCTCAACAAAGATTATATAGCAAAATACAGGTTCTGTGCCCTTATTGGAAGATTGGCACATCTTCCGCTTTGGGCGGTGGCTTTTAAGTTTTCAATTATCAAGAGTAGTGGAGGGCATGGATTTGGGTAGGTCTGAGTATTGAGGAACCTGGAGGGTATGTGTTTAGGACACCAACAATTTTACGGCACGTTGGGAAACTGAGCAGCCTCATCTTGTAGAGTTCTGGGGTCTGACCTCTTCTACTTCTAAAAGCATTTCTTATCGATATGAATAGTTGAAGAGAGTTTCTAGTATGCATTGGTGTATGATATTCACTGGAATCCTTGGCCGCACATCCAATTCTTCATTCATCCAGAGCATGTCATACAAGATCAGTAGAATTTAGGATCAGAATATTTTATGCAAGATTTGCACTTGAGGTCTCTCGTTCATTCTCTCTTTTTCTCGGTGTCGCCTGTTAAAAAAAAAAAAGATATATATATATATATATATATATATATTTGGGAAAGGAATCTCATACTTAATAACTTATATCCAAGTGTTTTAGCTCTATTTTGGTACTAAGGTGATTCTGAAAAAAAAAAAATTGGCTATCAAAAAAAGTTTGGAGTTTTTTTATGTTTGGTAAACATTCAGGTATAGTTTTTTTTCACAGTTTTGGGTGAAAAAAAAAAGTCAAAAACATAAAGCTGCAAAATCGAGTTTTGAAAAACCAGTTTTTTTTCACATCTGTTTTATATAAAAGTTTATCAAACATTATAATAGTGCATTTAAAAAAAAAAAAAAAGGTACTTTTACAAAAAAGTTTATCAAATATTTTGTTGTTTTATTTCATAGCTGTTTATTCTTACAGCACAGCAAAAGCGATCTTTTTTCAAAGCACAGCAATACCAAATCAGGCTTTATACTCATGAAATAAAAACTACTGGTAAGGGCATTTTGGGAAACGTAAATTGTGCACCGACGGACTAGCTGCTCAGGTCACTTCATGATGGACTTTTTCTCCATAACAATCATGACCTCTAGATACTTTTTAAACTATTGATTGTGATCGACTCATACTCAATTTTTATCTCACTTGTAATATTTATATTAAAAAAAAAAATTAAATTCGATACTGTTTTAAAAATATAAAAGATTTGGGTTGAGTTCGAAACTTACTTATGGCTAACTCGAAATCTTTTGTTTTATTTTTATTTTTTTAGGTAATTTTCCTCTTTCATTTGACCATTTGGGATAGTAATCTTCTTGTTGTTGTGTAAATATAGAAACTAGCTAAGAAATAAAAGGATATGGTCACCAATAATTAGCAAGTACAACTTCCTAGTCAAAGGCTCAAAACCAACATTTGTTTAATTCTTTTAAATACTTACACAAATAATTCCTTTTGTTGTATTTGTTTCTTTTAAATTCAGCAAATATGTACAAGTTATTGTTCAACAACTATAGGTTGAGGGTATCTCCACCAACCAACATAATCTTTGCTTTTTACCTCTTAAGATCATTGTCCTTCTCAAATATTCCTCATCTCTTTTCAATTGGAAGAAAGGATGATGTTCAAGGAAAGTGACTTATAATTTTTGAAATTGGACCATCCTATTAATAAAACTAATTCTATATCCCCTATGGTATGAAATGTGAGAGATGATCGAGTGGTTGATATCTTCAGTCTTAAAAACAGGTATAGTTTGAAACGAATAACTATCGAGCATTCGAATCCCTAGCTTAGTAGAAGCTACAAGAATTGTAGCATGTTGGAAAACCAATCTACGTTGGAGAACGATCAATCTTGCTAATCCCTTTCAAAAGGGATTTTTTTTTTTTTTCCTCACAATTCGCAATCCAAATCTTTACTCTTGAACATTTCTTTGGTTGGATATTTAAATACTACTTTCATGTTTGAGAGGGACATTTTTCTATCCATGTCCACCGCCAAGTTATTGGTGTTGTTCATCGCCCGCTATTCTTTTCATGTTGTTAGTTTTTGCTCTTGGTTTGAGGAACTTCCTAACTGTATTTCCAATTTGTTATTTGAGGGTTGTGATAGCTAGTATTTTGATGTAATGTTCTTTTCTCTTCAATAAAATCTATCGTTTCTTACAATACACTAAAAAATGTTATTTTCTTAATTTGCTAAACGATATTTTAAACTACTCCAATCTACCATAAGAAGAAGTAGATATAAGTGACAAAGAGCAAGCATGCACATTAATCTAACTAATTGGTTTAACCCATGTTTGCAAATGGTACTAAGATATAAATTAACATTATTAGATTTTAAGAGTGTTGTTTTGGTGATCAAAGGGCAAAGCTAGATTGTATCAAATGACCTAGCAAATTATAAATTTGGAAATTGATGATTATTATTGAAAACGACACCCACAACCTTTGGCCCTCCATGATTGGCGAAAATCTTAATTGGAGAGGCCCCAAAACAAATAAAAAATTGTGGTAAAATATTGGAATTTTTCTAAAATTGGAGTTCAAGGTACCTCCACTTTTGGACATGATCCCATGCTGGACCAAAATAAAGAGACCTCCAAAATTCTATATGCAACTTTCCAAAATTTCTCACTCTATTTTATTGGATGCATGAAGCATAGCAAATCTCTCTTCCCACATTATTCTAATTTCCAGATGGAAAATCAAATTCTTGATTTGAACTTCCTGTTTGGTAAACTTGATGAGATTGGACCTTGGAATATGATTGGATTGGCTGGGATGAGTTACATAACTTATGTGTGTGGTTGGGATACATAACCCATAATATTTTTCCTTATTTTGAAGTTGTAGCCAATCTCATCCGTGTTACAATTTTTTTCTCACCAAACATTGGTTGGGCTACAAGTCCAATTTAATTGGAAATAACTCATCCCATCTTGCCCACCAAACGGGTCCTTCGAGTGCCTTTCCCTTTTTTTTATTTTTTATTTATTTTATTTATTTTTATTTTCTTTTATCTACAACAAAGGAAGGGGGCCTCTCCCAAATTTAACTCAATTTGTCAATACTTTAATTGTTGGTCGATATTAGTTTATGTTTCTTATTGTTATTGATATCGTTTATAATGTCGCACGGTCAACATAGAGAATTAAGTGTGGCCACGGAATTAGTGTGGTCGATATTAGTATTTTAATTCTTTAAAATACTTACACAAATAATTCCTTTTGTTGTATTTGTTTCTTTTAAATTCAGCAAATATGCACAAGTTATTGTTCAACAACTATAGGTTGAGGGTATCTCCACCAACCAACATAATCTTTGCTTTTTACCTCTTAAGGTCATTGTCCTTCTCAAATATTCCTCCTCTCTTTTCAATTGGAAGAATGGATGATGTTCAAGGAAAGTGGCTTATAATTTTTTGAAATTGGACCATCCTATTAATGAAACTAATTCTATATCCCCTATGATATGAAATGTGAGAGATGACCGAATGGTTGATATCTTCATTCTTAAAAACCGGTATAGTTTGAAATGAAGAACTATCGAGCATTCAAATCCATAGCTTAATAGAAGCACAAGAATTGTAGCATGTCGGAAAACCAATCTACTTTGGAAAACGATCAATCTTGCTAATCCCTTTCAAAAGTGACTTTTTTTTTTTTTTCCATAATTCGCAATCCAAATCTTTACTCTTGAACATTTCTTTGGTTGGATATTTAAATGCTACTTTCATGTTTGAGAGGGACATTTTTCTATCCATGTCCACCGCCAAGTTATTGGGGTTGTTCATCGCCTTGCTCGTTATTCTCTTCATGTTGTTAGTTTTTATTCTTGGTTTGAGGAACTTCCTAACTGTATTTTTAATTTGTTATTTGAGGGTTTTAATAGCTAGTATTTTGATGTAATGTTCTTTCCTCTTCAATGAAATTTATCGTTTCTTATAATACAATAAAAAATGCTACTTTCTTAATTGGCTATACGATATTTTAAACTATTCCAACCTACAATAAGAAGAAGCAAATATAAGTGCCAAAGAGCACCCATGCACATTAATCTAACTAATTGGTTTAACCTATGTTTGCAAATAGTACTAAGATACAAATTAACATTATTTATTTATTTATTTTTAATAGACGATATTATCTACACTTAGGGGGAGGGGGTGGGCTTGGCCTCATAATGGGCTAGCAATAATGTGGTTCAAATTCGCCTTTGACGAGAATCGAACCTAAGACCTTTTACTTACAAGTGAAGATGAATACCACTAAACCATAATACTAAATAACACAAATTAACATTATTAGATTTTAGGAGTGTTGTGTTTGGTGATAAAAGGGAAAAGCTAGATTGTATCAAATGACAAAACAAATTATAAATTTCGAAATTGATGATTATTATTGAAAACGACACCCATAACCTTTGGTCCTCCATAATTGGGCAAAATCTTAATTGGAGAGGCACCAAAACAAATAAAAAATTGTGGTAAAATATTGGAATTTTTCTTAAAAAAATGAAGTTCAATCAACTTCCATTTTTGGACATGATCCCATTCTAGACCAAATAGAGAGACCTCCAAAATTCTATATGCAACTTTCCAAAATCTTACTCACTACATTTTATTGGATGCATGAAGCATTGCAAATCTCTCTTCAAACGTTATTCTAATTTCCAGATGGAAAATCAAATCCTTGATTTGAATTTTTTGTTTAGTGGGTTGGATGAAATTGGGCCTTAAGAATATAATTGGATTGACAGAGATGAGTTACATAACTCATGTGTGTGGTTGGATCACATAACCCTTATTTCGGATTTATAGCCAATCTCGTCCGTGTTACAATTTTTCTCACCAAATATTAGTTGGGCTGAAGGTTCAATTTGATTGAAAATAACCTATCCCGCCTACCAAACGGGGCCTTAAAGTGCATTTCCCATATTTAACTCAATTTGTTAATCCTTTAATTGTTGTTCGATATTAGTTTATGTTGCTTAATGTTATTGATATGGTTTATTATGTCGCATGGTCAACATAGAGAATTAGTGTGGATATATCCACGTTAAAGTTAGACAATCACTAATCTTGAAATTTAAGTTGTCATAAAATAAGCAATAACGCGTATCAAGTTTACATTTTTTCATAAAACATATATATAAAGATGGGTACATAGAGATATATATAGGTGCATTCTTGCTCAGCAATTTTTTTTTTTGAACAAACGATATTAATCTACACTAAGAGAGCGAGGGAGTAGGTTAAGCCTCACAATAAGCTATCAATAATGTAGTTCAAATTCGTCTTTGGCGAGTATCGAACCAAAGATCTCTTATTTACAAAATGAAGATGAATACCATTAAATCGTAGTAATAACTGGTTTCTTGCTCAACATTTTACAAACTAACAAAGAAACATAATCCGAAAGTTTAATCGGCTAACCCAAAAGTTAAAACATTAGTGAATAAACCGACAATGTATATGAACTTATGAAGCCTTAAAACACACACACACACACACACACACACACACACACATATTATGCAGAAACCTTCAAGGCTACACACACACACACATATTATGCAGAAACCTTCAAGGCTTCAACGTACATTAACTTTACAGGAAGGGTCTCCAGCCTGCACTGTCCAACATGTATAGGTTTGTGCCATCAGTAGTCCTGTGTAGATATTTTCTCCTTGGTTGCATGGGCCACCGTCGGGCATGGAAAGTGGTGAGGTGAGAGAGAGGAGCCTCACACATGCAAAGTCGCCCTCTACACGGCCGGGACCCAACCCATTTTCTGTGAGGTCACCTTTGTACTTGGTCTTTTAATACGTCTCACGCGCTGGCCCTAAAGATTGGTGATGCATATGATATAATGTACTAGTTGAGACTTTTAAGATTGGATGAGTTTCACGTCAAAATCATAACTAAATCGATTATACAGTATTAAATTTTTTATTCGGTTTGATTTTGACAAAGGTTTTTAAGAAAATCAAACCGAACCAAACTAAATTAATGTTGAATGGTTTTGTTCTAGCGGATTAGGTCTAAACTCAATTATTTCTTCAGTTTCATTTTTTTAGCATTTTAGGGGAATTACAACAATTAAAATATGATGAAATTGTAGTAATGATCTCTTAACTTTAACCCAATTCGAGTAATGGTGCCTCAACTAAAAATTCATGTCTAGTAGTCCCTTAATTCATTAAAACGTGTAGTTATGATCATTTTTGTCAACTCTGTTAGAACTTTCATCAAAATGTCACGTGCCACGCACATGAGGCCGTATCAATGGGCAAACATGGAAAACCAAATGAAAAAAATTATAGCAATGGTCCCTCAACTTTAATTCAATTGGAGCAATTGTCCCTCAACTCTAACCCAATTGTAGCAATGATCCTTCCAACATGAGTCATTTTCATGGAATTCTAACAGAGCGGGTGAAAATAACCATAGATGCACGTTTTGATGAGTTAAGGGACCGATGATCATGAATTTTTAGTTGAAGAACCATTGCTAAAATTAGGTTAAAATTGATGAACCATTGCTACAATTTTCTCTTAAAATATCATTATTTGTTACCTATATTTTCATTTTTAGTACACCAAATTCATGGTACATGTCATTAAAATTCAAAATTTATGGGCAATTTGATAACAATTTTGTTTTCAATTTTTAGTTTTAAATTTTTTTAATTGATAATTGAAAACTTGTTTGATAACTGAAATATAAATACTGAAAACAAAGGTTATCAATACGCCTCTTAGTAATAAATATAGTTACAACTCAAAAATCAACAACTTCAATATTTCATCAATCATCAGATTCAACATCCTTACCTAGTTATTAGCCAATAAGAAATTACTTGTGTAAAGAAATACATATAAATAATAATAAGGAATTGATTTTCAAACACCATTTTTCGTCACGCCTATCTTTATTTGTGGTTATTAAACTAAAACAATGAGCATGATTAAACCAAGATGTATAAAATCATTTTTTTTATACTAATATGTTAGTGGTCGCTCTGATTCGATTTAGGTCAGTTTTTACTTTTCACAAATGAATTCATTACGATTCTACATAATTTTAAACCGTAACCCTTTTTTTGGTTAAAACAAAACCAAAATAAACACAATTTACTCAAAAACTAAGTTACGTGTAACATTTTCATGTATAAAAATTTTTACGTGCCACCGTCATTTATCATTAAATTCTGGTCAATGTTATACAAAACTTCATATTATATGAAAGAAAAATGAAAACTACACACCTCCTTGTATAGCTCCTTTAATTTTTGCCATCCAGTTGAAGTCTGCAAGGAGAGAAAAATGTTAATGTGATCAGCATTTCTCTATATTCCGTAGTCACATTTATCCCCCACACACTAACTTGCGCGTTGGATAGACTTCCTCACAAACCCAACCTTTTCATACATATCCAAAATTAAAGAAAATCCCAGGAAAATTATAAATAATAAATCGGTATTATCCAAAGAAGAAGTGCTTTTTCTGTCAAGTTTTTGTTTGCTTCTCAAACGCTATCCCATGAATAGTCCAACGAGGGAAAGGAAGCAAAAGCAAAGCAAAGGATCATCACCCACTTCCACTTGTGCCACACACACAGGAGAGTAGTGCTTTTGAACAGAGAAAGATAAACAGCTTTTCTCAGAGGAAGAGGGAGAGGAGGAGAGAGAGTGAACTACATCCTAGAGAAGTGCATTCAGATAAGGACTTGTGCTAGACCCAGTAGTAAATACCGCTCTCTCTCTCACACTCACCAAATGACCTCCTTCCTGCATTTCCCAAAAAAACAGTTCGACCTTTAATGCCCCTTCAAAAATCTCTCTCTCTATCTCTTTCTCCCCTACACAATTCAAACTTCTTCAACAAAATCTGACCTCTCAACCTCTTTGAAAAAAATGCCACTTTGACTCTCTCTCTCTCTCTCTCTCTGTCTTTTTGACTTGGGTTATCTTTTCTTTTGCATTCTCACACTTTGTGGTGCCAAAACGAAAACTGGGTTTGTGCTTAAACACTGGCATTGACTCAAAGTTGTGGCCTTTTTAAAATATAAGTTTCTGAAGAGTGGTTTTTGGAATTATTGGAGTTTGAAAGATTAGAGCTTTGGATTGGATGCATATGGTTATGGGGTTGCCTTTGAAGACGCTTGGTGTCTAAGGCTTTATAATGAGTTGGTGACAGTGGACCTGTTTCCTTCCAGTCTCTCTTGCTCTTTCCCTTAAGCATGAAGCCTTTTTGTTGTTTCCCTTGGTTTGGTAAGCTGTAAAAGTAGCTTCCATCTTTGTCTTTTCTCAAACTTAATTATTATTTGCCTTTGAATTCTGAACTTTCTTTTCTCTCTTGCTTTCTTGGTTGCTTTAAGTTTTGTGACTTTTGCTCTAATTCTAGTTGCAATTTTATATAAATATCATAGCTTTTGTTTTGTTTATGAAATTCTAGGAAGTTGGTTTTCCTCCTCTTTTGTTATAGTTTTTAATTCCAAATCTAGTTTTTAGATGCTTCATCTGTGAAATTCGATACCAATTTAATGGTTTTGTTATGCTCAAATCCTGAAAAGATGTAAAATGTTGCATTTTTTGTAATCAATGTATATCTTGTAGTAATTTCAGTATTAGTATTCTGCATTCAAATTTTCGATACCTTGAAGAAACATTGTCTAGTATGTGCAATTGGGTTCACATTCTGCTGAATTTTGTGTTTCTGTAGAGCTTGTCCTAGTACTGAATAGTGAGTATTAGAGCAGGAGGGGGCATTTTGCATTGAGTTGCAAAGTTGGGGCTTCGAAATTGCCTTTGAAAGATAACCGAAATAAATGCATGGATCGTAGGGACCCTATGGCATTGTCGGGGTCAGCCTCTTACTTTACGTCTAGAGGAATAACTGGGTCTGGAACACTGTCTGGATTACATGGATCGCCAGGCATTCATCCCTTATCTAATCCAAATATGGCATTTCAATCTAATATTGGAGGAACTAACATTGAGTCAACATTGCCGGTAGAGCCTTCTTCAGCTATTTCATACCATGGTGTCAATGTGGGTGCACCAACTGTGGCGCCACCAGGCGAATCTTTGAAAAGGAAAAGAGGAAGGCCTCGAAAATATGGACCTGATGGGACTGTTTCATTGGCATTGTCTCCTGCAGCATCTGCTAATCCTGGTACGGTATCATCAAGCCCAAAACGAGGTAGAGGGCGGCCACCAGGGTCTGGGAAGAAGCAACAATTAGCATCTCTTGGTAAATTTTATTTTCTGTATTGCCATATCTTGTTGAAGAAATTATTTGTTTTATGTTGTTGATTCGTTTAAGTGAAAAGAAACCTCAGAAACGTTGTTGAGTTAGAGTAGCCTAAATATTGTAATGCATCTTTTTACATTGTCACATAATCTGCTTTTAAAAGTTCATAATCTATGACTATATGGGATTAGTTGCGTTCTGAAATCCTTGCCTATAACTCGAATGCTTGCATGATTGTATCAGAAGTAAATATACCGACGTTCCCACTACTTTCATGTAAACTGTCACGAAACTATTGCAACATATAGCAGACATGATGATTCTAATGGCGAAACAGAATTTTGGTAATTTTTTATGCATTTGGTACATACGCAAGGGCATTAAAAATGTGGAATTATACCGGCTGTTTAAACATAAATGTAGCAAAGCAGCCACATTTTTAATAAATTGATTCGTATTACATAGATGGTTTAAATATATGCTTCTTGCCCTGCATTGGAACTTTTTGTTATGAGAATGATGTTGCAAATGGTTGATTGTTTTGCTAGGCGGATTGCTGTCTGGTTCGGCTGGGATAGGTTTTACTCCACATATTATCAGCATTGCAGTGGGAGAAGTATGCCATATTATCTCACCAAACATATATATATTTATTCACATATGCATGAATCTTCAATTCTTTTTCCATTAAGAGTACGGTTAGCAAGATGTTGTGTCATGGATTCTGATTAGGTCTGCAACCGAATTGAGTGGTCCTGAATCCTGAGCTTGATGAGGCCTGATTCATTAGTCGTGTGCCGGCTTAATTATGTAGATATAATACCTCTAGATTATTACGTATAAGTAATTGTGTAGATGGATAGATATTACACATAATAATTTTCTAAAGGAGTAGTATTTACCCAAATTAGCCATACTTGCGAGTCTGCCTGAGTTTGGTAGGTTCAGAGTAGCCATTTTTATGTGGTTGTCTTCAATGTAGCCTATGACAAGCAGTTTCAAAAGAGTTCTGAACTACCAAAGTACCATGACGATCATTACTTGTACGGAATTAATGTTAAATCTGATGGGAAAAAGGGATAAACATTAAGGTTCATCATTTTCGCTGGTGTGATTGTTATTTTTCTATTACTACTATCAATTGAATTCTTGCATTACTCAAATGAGAGAAGTTCCTTTAGGCCTTGAATCCTTTTATCTTTTCTTGCAGGACGTTGCAACAAAAATAATGGCGTTTTCACAGCAAGGGCCAAGAGCTGTGTGCGTCTTGTCAGCTAATGGTGCTGTCTCTACTGTGACACTTCGTCAGCCCTCAACTTCTGGGGGTACAGTCACATATGAGGTATGAGCACTGTATGATATGCCAATTCTTGTAAAGTTATGAGCTGTCTAGTAGATGAGTAATAAGACTTTTGATCTTTCTGAAGGTTCTAGAGTCACTAAGGTTTAAATGTTCTTGTATATTTGGAGTGAGTAGTGTTTATAGCTATGAGGAATGAGATTATGCCTGAAAAGTGAAAACTGAGCCCAGTTAGTATCATCGACTTCGGAGCCATCTCATGAACGGTGGGTTGATGCTTGCCGTTTATCTGAGGCAAATGCGAAGGGCATTCTTATATATGTTAGCCATCGTAAAATTCAGCTTAGAAAATATAGGTTGCAGAAAAAATCAACATGTATTGTGTTTGTGGTAATTTTTGTCCAGAAATTCTAGACTTTTGTGTGCTTGTATGCATACCATACACAGCGTGACACACATTTTATGTATGTTACTCTACATATTATCCTTCTGTTTTCTTTTTAGTTAAAATGTTTGATTGTTCTTTCTTCTTTGAAACTTTTTTTTCTTTTTTACCGATAATAATAAACAGTTTCTTTTCTTGTGGATTGCGACTTCTTTAGGGACGGTTTGAGATTATATGTCTCTCAGGTTCTTACTTGCTCGCTGAAATTGGTAGCTCCCGAAACCGAAGTGGCGGTCTGAGCGTCTCCCTTGCTAGTCCTGATGGTCGTGTCATTGGTGGTGGAGTAGGAGGGATGCTTATTGCAGCAACCCCTGTTCAGGTAGTAACTTGTTCATTGCTTTAGCTTTCGGTTCTTGTGTTTGCTCAGTAAATCTTTTTCATCCCTACCAATTGGTAGTTAATATTTTCAACGGGAAAAGAATTTTATGGGGTTAGTGCTGTTTTCTTTACAAGTATTGTTACTATGACCGTAAATGGTCTTCAGATAGAGTAGTGACTTCACCAGAACAGAAACATGCCAGCATAATTTTTAGCTATTACTACTGCCACAGAAAACATCACGTTGGTTGTCTGAACGATAGGAGTAGACATAAGTAGACGAGAAAATGTCTTATAGGAGTTACCATTTTTCTTCCTTCGCCTCCCTTGTTAAATTTGAGGCTGAAACACATGGTGGATGATTCCAGGTGATATTAGGTAGCTTCACATGGGGTGGTTTGAAGACAAAGAACAAGAAAAAGGAAGCCGTAGAAGGTGTCACAGACTTGGAACATGACACAGTTGACAATTCAGTTGCACTAAACAGCATTCAACCAGATCAAAGTCTTAGCCAAGGTGCTTCATTGGCCGCATGGCAGGCATCACAGCCACTGGATATGCATAACAGTCATGTTGGCATTGATTTGATGCGAGGGTAACTATTTCGTTTACATGGTCATTGTGTGTAAATTTCAGTTTCATTGCTAGTTACATTTATTTTTCTTTGAAGCATCGATGACGGAAAACAGAAGCCAGATGATTGTGGGCTTCGATGATTCTAACTTCATTTATCCATGATAGACATTGGGAATGTACTATATTTATTTAGTTTAATCAAAATTTAGTTTGAAATTGAGCATTCATGATTTCAATTTACCCATTCATAGTTTCGATTATTTCAATTCACTCTCATCTGTAGGTATAGTAACTTTTATTCTTTGACGACATAAAAACAAGATTCGGATTGAAGTTTCTTTCCTTCATTGGCATACGTGCTTGTAAATTAGGATCACACATTCTTGATCAACAGTGTTTATGTTTCACGTAGTGAAGGAACGTCTACATTGATCTACGTTGATCTTCTCATTTCCTTAACTAAAGTTTACTTTTCTGATTCAATAAGGATGAACAATGATTAAATTTCTCGTGTTTGACATGTTACGTTGATAGACCTTCCTCTTCTATGTTGTTTTCATTCCCTCTATTCACCTTTCTACCTTTTCATGTATTTTCTAAAATTTTGGCCACCGACGGAGAAAAGATGAAAACCACTTTTTCCCAACGTTGGTTATGCTTTGCCGACCTAAGCAAACAGACAGTAACAGGTTGAAAAACAGAAACATGTGCACCACATATATAAGACAGAACAGAAGAAATAGATTAGAACAAATGAACCAAGGTAGACAGATACAAAAAGTAACTAAGCATCGGAGTCTCGGACAATGTGATATCTGAGCCACCCTATTGTTTCTGAGCAACGCCCAATGCTTTCCAAACACACGGTGGTTGGTAGTCATGATCGACGTCAGATATCCCTTGGTCAAGTCACACTCATCCACCACCATCGCCACCACACTGCGCTCGTTACCGCTAACGGTGATGTTGTGAAGGCACCTTCCTCCATGGTTGTACCATCCAGTCGACAATGCAACAACTGGTGTGTTATCATTGTGGTACTTGTTGTCACATTCTGATGGACCGCCTCCATCACTATTTTTCTCAAAACTGTTAAAGAGTGAGGTAGGCCTTAGGGCTGGTTTGGTATTGCTGTGCTTTGAAAAAAAACTGCTTCTGCTGTGCTGTGAGAATAAACAGCTGTGAAATAAAGCAGCAGAGTGTTTGGTAAACTTTTTTGTAAAAGTGCTTTTGAAAAAAAAAAGCAGTATTAGAGTGTTTGGTAAACTTTTATGTAAAACAGATGTGAAAAAAAGCCGGTTTTTCAAAGCTAGGTTTTGCAGCTTCTTGTTTTTGGCTTTTTTTCATCCAAAACTGTGAAAAAAAGCTGAAGCTGAGTGTTTACCAAACACAAAAACAGCTCACAGCTTTTTTTGATAGCAGCTTTTTTCAGAATCACCTCAGTACCAAACCAGGTCTTAGTGCTGCCGGACAGTGGTGGTGAACATGTGTAGGTTGTGTACATTTTACCGGCCTTAAAGCAATCAGAGTCATTCTCCTGGTTGCATTAATGTCCAGGAGGGGCCTTCCTTCCTCTAATTCTGCCGCTTGGACGACATTGTTGAGCTTCAGTGAGCAAGCAAATCGCTGAAAGGAGAACAACTAGTAGAATAATGGACCCTTTTGAGAGAATCGCTAACTTCATTTTTTTTGTCTCTCTCTCTCTAGAGTTGTGTGGGATATGGTTGATGCATAACAGCGTTTGAGGGTAGCATATATAGCAATTCCCTATTACCAAAATAACAATCAAACTTCAACATATGATTTGCTATGCTGTTATGTATTAGACTCCATAAACGTAACGGAATCATTTTAAGCATCAAAATCTTAATTAATTAGAGCTAAAACAAATCTTTGAACCCATTTACTACTACGACTATAATAGTGTCCTATATGGTTACTGAGAATTTTATATAATTATCAGTAACGAAATCTTGTATAATTGTTTGGACTATTCTTCACATAATAATGACTGTTAATATGGTTCCGAACAATATTATAGTAAGAGTTGGTATTGTCTGGTAGTGATTGTCACACTCCCATTTTCTTTTTCTGCAATCCTTGTTTTAGTCAGTCCACTCTCTTTGATTTATTCAATCCAAAAATTAGAAAAAAAAGGGGAAGAGTACACTGTGAGAAAAGGGGAACGCAAGATCACTTCACGTATTTACGAAGAGAAATGAAGATTACAATCTTAGTTGTTTGTTCAGGTTTGCGATTGTTCAGAGGATGAAGCTCCAGTTTTTGCAAGGCTTCATGAACTGTCAAAATTTGCTGAAAACATCACTTTTAGGGCATAAAACCAAGTTATTCGTGTACAATCATCCACAAAAGCTACAAACCATTGAACGGCAGAAAAAGTAGAAATCGGGGATGGCCCTCAAACATCGGAATCTATTAATCCAAAAAGAGCAGTATTAGAACTCAGGATAAGACACACGGTGACTCTTGGCTAAAATGAAAATATCAAACTTGAAATCAGAATCAGAACAACCAACAAATAAACTTGGTAGCAAATGTTTCAAAGAACTAAAAGATGGATGACTCAAACGAGGATGCCACAACTACACTGTCTCCTCTTGTTATTAGCTGCCCCTTGGGTCAAGTTCACCTGACCCGTACTGACATCATCCACAAAATATAAATCTCTCCTCTTATTACCACAACTAATGATCTACTTCGTGAGAATATCCTAGACAAGACAAAAGGAGACCTCAATTTATATTTCCATGAGGCAACAATTAAAGTATTGGGTAAAGAGAGAGTAGAAGAAAGATGAACAGTGCTATCGCCAACGACAAGAGAGGCTTCACCATTAGCATTAGTTATGCTGTAGTTTCACCAACAAAATAATTAGGGTCATAAGTCGTATGAACCGTCGCACCCGAGTTGGTAATCTGAGGAGTGGCCAAACCTTTCATTAGCCCTCGTAAGATTTCTCCTTTCACCAATGTGAAACTCCTTTAACATTACATTCTCACACACTCCCTATGGCGAACTTTCATGCTTAACACGTGGACAACACGAATTGACATGGAACATGTGTGGCTGTTGGACTTCACACGTGGACCAACCTACTTTGATATCATACAAAAAGTTGAGGTTCCATCGTAAAACTAATTGACAATATATGAAGCAGCTCAACTTACTTATAAGCCCATGCAAGGTTCCTCTATCCATCAATATGGGATTCATTTTCAATATGTCCCCTCACATGTGACGAATTTTCAAGTCTAACATGTGGACAACACAATGGGGTGTCGTGGAGCGCGTATGGCCGTTTGGCTTCACATATGGGATAACCTGCTCTGATGCTATGAAAAAATTAGGGTTCCACCATAAAACCAATTGACATTATGAGGAGTACCCCAACTTCTTATAAGTTCTTGCAAGGTTTCTCTTTTCACCAAAGTGAGACTCTTTTACTTTCACTTTCTCCATTTTTTTTTAAACTTGTTGTAATGAGAAGGCAAGTATGCCTTGACATGAAAGAAAGAAAAGCCAAAAAGAACAGCTGCTTGAAGGTATGAGATAAGACCTAGATAACGAGCTAAAACAAAACAGAAGTCATATATATATATATATATGATTATGTAATATTACTTTATAATTTACAGTAGACAAAGTATAAGAAAAACAAGTTTAAATATATTGACTACTTAAATAGTATAGTACTTGTAACATATTATAGAACACAATCCACAACGACCATACACGCAAAGCAACAAGCAAGACGGAAAGTAATTAATGTAACTAAGCTTCAGACCAAGTGATATCTAGGCCACCCCATTGGTCTTCAGGCACACCCAGGGCTTTCCAAACAGCTTTTGAGGCATCAACAATGTCGTTAGGACAAGGAGGCTGGTAATCATGATCTGCATCACATCCCTCAGTAGAGTCACATTCATCCACCACCATGGCCAACACGCTACGTCCGTTACCATCAATTTTGATTTGTTTATGGCACCTATCTCCGTTGCTATACCATCCAGTGGACAGTGCCACAACTGGTGTGTTGTCATTGTGGTATTGGTTGTCACATTCTGATGGACCGCCACCATCTCCACCTTTCTCGAAACTGTTAAGGGTGAGGGTGGCCTTGGTGCTCCCAGACAATGGCCGTGAACATGTGTAGGTTGGGTACATTTTGCCCGGCTTACAACAATCAGAATCATTTTCCTGGTTGCATTGTCCAGGAGGGGCCTTCCTTCCTCTGATTTTGCCGCTTGGACGACATTGTTGAGCTTCAGCGACCAAGCATATTGCCGAAAGAAGAATTACTAATAGGACAATGGACTCTTTCGATATGAAACTCTTCATTTTCTCTGTTTCTCTCTACCTCTCTAGTTGTGCTCTTGTGGTGGATATGCTTAGTTCGATGGATATAAGAAATTGTGGGTGGGTATAAATAGGAACTTCCAAACCATATTATCTTTGGATGTTTGCGGAATATTGACAAAATTAAATTCTGATACTGAAGAAAACTAATTAGTTTCTTTGCAACTTGGTTTTGCCAGGACGCAACACTTTTCAAATCCAATATAGTATATTATATATACACACTCCATCAACATAACGGCAACGTAAAAATAATTTTGGAGGAACATTGTAAACACGAAAAATTCCTGAAACAAGAAATAAGAATACCGTGTACAAAATATATTTTTGTTTGTATTGATTTTGGGGTTACAATCTCTTTGTAATTTGATCCTCTGATTCTATCTTCGTAGGATGTAGGTTTGTGGATGAGCTGTTGATCCAAAGGGCCGTCGGGGCTTGATCTAAGGATGAACAGTGATGAATGGATCTTCAAGGGGCGTTGGGCTTGATCTTGAAGAATGGGTGTATAGGTTTGTTGAGATTGTTGATCCAAAGAGCCGTCGGGGCTTGATCTAGGGATGAACAGTTGATGAATGGATCTTCAAGGGGCGTTGGGCTTGATCTTGAAGAATAGTTGTGCGGATTTCTTCAAGGGCTTTTGGGCTTAATCTTGAAGGTTGATGGATGAGCGGATCTTCAAGGGCTTTTGGGCTTGATCTTGAAGAACGATTGGATGTGTGGATTTGTTGAGGTTGTTGATCCAAAGGGCCGTTGGGGCTTGATCTTTAGGATGAACGGATGATGAACACTTTCTTCAAGGGCCGTCGGGGCTTGATCTTGAATCGGTGGAAGTTCTTCAAGGGCCGTCGGGGCTTGACCTTGAAGGAGGATTTGACGAAGAACGAAGAGTGTTTTTCTTGATCCTTCGGGATTTGCTTGAGAGCTTTAGAGTTTCAAGGCTTCAAGGTTTTGGTGTGATGTAAATTCCCTTCTTTCTTTCTTCCTTTCTTTTTTTTTTCTTCCCCTTTAAAATGAATGCCTTGGCCTCCTATTTATAGAATTCCAAAACTTGATTTTTGGATTTAAATAATCAGATGAAATAAATCATTTCTGTCAGGTATTGACACGTGTCCTATTTGATGACTTTTCCAATTTATTTCGATTTTTCGTTGAGTCACACGCTACATGTAAAATTTATGTGACACGTGAGCGTTGAAATTTTAATTATTGGTTAACATTCATTTCACCGAAATTTCGATGTCTACAAATGCCCCCACTTCAAGGCGCGTCGTTGACATGTGCTTGTCACGTGTAGAAGATGCGTTTTGAAGTCCCTTAATGTAGATGTCAACCCAAGGGCCGTCGAGGCTTGATCTTGAATTGAGCTGGAAATTTCTTCAAGGGCCATCGAGGCTTGATCTTGAGTTCGACTGGAAGATTTTCTGGTTTCCTCCAATCGTTGATTTTCCACAAGCTTAATCTTGAACTGGGCTGGAAGATTCTTTTGGTCTCCTCCGAAGGTCTGAACTTACTCCTTTTATCTGGAGTTGAATTTGATTCAAGGGTGGTGAACACTTGATTTTGAATCGGACTTGTGATTTCTTCAAGGGCCATTGAGGCTTGATCTTGAACTGGGCTGGAGGATTCTTCTGGTCTCCTCCGCTCGTTGATTTTCCTTTGTGCTACTCTTGAACTGGGCAGCAGGATTCTTTTGGTCTCCCCCCGAAGGTCTACGAGCGGTTTCAGGATATGGCAGGCAAGTACGAGGTGGAGGTGATGACCTGTTTCTTTGTTCAATCTTTCCAATTCGTATTGAATACGAATTGGAAAGATTGAAGTTTCCTTGTCCCTTCTCTGGCAGTGTATCAACCGTTGAAGATGACTACTCGAGCAACGCTAGGTAAGCAACCAGGCAAAGGTTCCAGGTAGTCGGTTCCAGATCGGAAGACTGACTCCAAGTACCGGCTGATTGCTCTCTTTCTCTTTGCCATGCGAGTAATAACAAAGACAAAGGAAAAGACAGGGAAAAAGCATGATATGAGATACCTTTGCTTTCGAAGAAGCAGCGAATGAATCAGCACATATATTTGTTGTGTTTGTCTCCACATGCTTCGATGTATCATTTTCACTTGCCTTACTTGCTCCCTTTGCAGAAGTGGTATTTCCTTATGCAGGTTTAGCATTTTCTCTTGTAGTATTTGTCCTCTGATGCAGGAGTTGAATGCAACCTTTGCATTTAAATGGTGCTTCACTTCTTGGTGGCAACTGGTTTGAGTGGAGGTTCCGACATATTGCTTTCTCTGTCCTTGTCTTGGCAGGTGAGAACAAGGGCAAAGGAAAAGATAGGGAAAAAGCATGATATGAGATACCTTTGCTTTCGCCCTTGATGATATGAGACACCTTTGCTTTTGAAGAAGCGGTGAATGAATCAGCACATGCTTCAATCTATCGTTTCCTCCTGGGTCATCTGTACTCCAGGCATCTGGTATCTTCAAAGGTTGAATAGGTTTTCTCAAAGGAAGAAGAAGAATTGTGTATTTCGAGAGGCTTTGCTGGGAGTGCGCCCTCAGAGGTGAGGAAGAGTTGGGCATTTTCTTCAGGTCTGCCTTGCCATAAAAGATGAAGGTCGACGTATATAGGGATTTCCCAATAGCAAGTGGTGGTACTGTTCTTTTACCCTTGTCGACAAACGTCTCTTCGATTTTTGAACAAGCGTCTCTTCGATTTCTGAGCGAGCGCCTCTTCGAAAAAGTAGTCACGAGTGCGGCTCTGTCACCACGCTTGTTGGCAAAGGCGCGTAGTTGGGATGATAACCTTCACGGGTTTTCAACTTTGTCAGAGATCTTTTGACAAAGTTGAACGCGTTATCTAAAAAGCCGCGAAAGCGTCGCCGAACTTCACGCAGGAAAATCCGGTTTTTTTTGAATCGGTGGTCGTGTTGCCTTGGCTTTTTATAGAGGTATCGATCACCTCCAACATGCACACTTTGAAGATCGCCTGTTTGTGAAAATCGTCTTCGGCCCTTTCTGATTTTACTCCATCCACCTTTCTCTTTTAACCCTTTGACAATGGCTAACCCGTCTAACATTTGCTTAGATTTGAGTCTCAGCAGTGATCCGAGTGCGCCGCGTCAGGTAAATGTATGGTGCCCTTCTTTCTTATCTTCTACAACAGCTACGATAGTAGCTAGGAACCTCCTCACTCTAAAAGATAGTAGGCTGCTTTCAGAACGGTCCGATGAGTTGGCCGTTCAAGAGTCCCTAACTCTCAGTGTTCAGTGCGCAGGCTCTGTGTCCAACATGGGCCAACGCCTGCTTGCTCGGTCCCGTCAGGTGGAATCTTTGATGGCAGAGGTGGAAAATCTTAAGCAAGAGATCAAACAGCTTAAGCACGAGAATAGAAGTTTGCATGTGCTTGCAAATAACTATTCGACGGGCATGAAGAGGAAGCTTGATGAGCTGCAAGAATCCAGTGGTCGAATTCAAAGTGACCGTCAAAGTGACCATCAAAGGCTTGCTGCTTTCTTCCAGAGGCACCTTTTTCCTGGCTCATCTAGCGTTCCACCAAGTATTGAGGCCTCTTCTTTGATGCCTTCCGCTCCGATGGCTCCCTGCTCCGAGAGTTTTGCCAAGTAATGGGGCTTCACGTGAACATCCTTTGTGAAAGCTCCATCTTTGTATCTTTTTTTTTTTTTCACATATGTAAGCACATATCTGTAATTTATCAGAGATATCAATAAATAAACTTTATTTTATTTAGCGTAATGTACTAAATAGAGCGCATATATATATATATATATATATATTTTTTCACATGGTGCCAGTGCACCAAGATTTTTTTTTTTTTATTCTTTTTTTTTCTTTGCTTTCGGTGGTGCTGATCCACCAAGATAGATCCCTTTTTTTTTTTTATATTTTTTTTCTTTGCTTTCGGTGGTGCTGATCCACCAAGATAGATCTTTTTTTTTTTTAATAATATTTTTTTATATATATATTCCCCACATGGTGCAGGGAAGAAATGCAAAAGCAGCCAGAGCTTGAAGTAGAGTGTAAGGCGTCGAGTTTGAAGACCGGCTAGTCGTTTGACAGCGGTCAATGAAGCTCTTCGTTGATTTTGATCATGGTGGCCAGAGTGACGAGCTTGATGAGGCAAGAAATGGAGCATGGTCGTGAGGAGGTTGGTGAACGAAGGAAGGCTAAAGAGCTGAGAACGCCATCCGTGAGTCCAATGACTGCAGCCTACTCCCTCTTTTCAGCCAACAACAGCAGAAGGGAGTCCCCAGGGATCTAAGACGTGGCGAACCGACACCAACCCAGGTCACAACCTTCAAGTCAAGTAACCGAGCTTGAAGATGGAAAGCATGAATCCTCATGTGCAATCATCAACAACCTCTACAAGGTCCTCAACCTTCGAATCACAGAAACTGCGCAAGCGTTGCACAGCCACTACACACCCGTTGTACTGCCTATCGTCGATGTTGAGCTTAAAGTGGAGGAGTTGCAGCGACGCTAGGTGATGAGCAGAGAATCTGATAGTTTGAGTCCCCCGATTCCACTCGTGGTAGCGACGTTTCGAGTAGACAAAAGGAACTGCTCGTCGACGACGCCGACATTGAAGTAAATGAAGCCAAAGCTTGGTACATCGACTCTGATCCCCTTCACATGAAACTAGAGGAAGAGCAGCTGGTTTCTTGAACTTGTCGTGGCAAGGCTGCTCTAGCAACACTCGGAATTCGCCGATGGTGCTGTTGAGAGAATAATCGGTTATGCCTTTGGGGAGAACCGGTGGTTCTCGAACTTGGAATTCGCCGGTGGTTCTCGAACTTGTCTTGACCTGCTTCGACGATGGAGATCGACCTCGTGTTGTGATCCCTAGTGAGACCATGAGAGAAAGAAGAGAGCGAGTTTCTGTCGTGTTTCCATCACTGCTGCCGTGACCGGGAGCTGGAGCGGAAGATGTCCATTTTGAAATGACTTTGGTTCTTGGGTTTCTGATCTTCTAAAACCTCGATTTAAGCCTCAGACTTCACCGGCCTCCCCTTGATCATTTCCAGCAATATTACTCCAAAGTCATGAACATCAGTCCTATCGTTCTTCCTTGCACCGGTATTGGAAGTTACACATCTGCTCGATGAGACTCCATGACCACCCGGCGAGGAAGAACATATCTGTTCCATATTTTCTTCCAGCGAACGCCACCATGTATCCACCATATGAATTCAGTTGGAAAGAAGAGGTGTTGATAGTGAGAAGGGAGATCTCATCGACTTTGGGTCTAAAGAGCGCGAGCTGGGACTTGGCGGAGCTGCTAGTAACTTGGCCAAATGAAGAGGGAAGCGCTGTTTCACTGAGCAAGAAGAAGAGAGGGAGAAGAGAGTAAAGCAGAAGGAGAGAAGAAGATGGTGACTTGGGCCGAGGAGCTGCAGTTGGTGTAGACGGCGGCGAGCCCGTCAGTATTGAACCCCTCACAGGACGAAAGCACGAGGAGCTTGAAATTCTTGAAGGACTTGGCAATCAGCTCCAAGGTCTCGTCGGTGACGACCATCCTCTTGAGCTTGATCTCTTCGAGCCAAGGGTAGGCGCTGGCCATGGAGGCGATCCAGGGGTACACGTACCCACCCCAGCCGTCGGGGACCAGATTGAAGTCGGCGAAGTGAGGCTTTCCCTTGAGCTCGATGGATCTAATGTCCAGGAACCGCCTGATCACCATCCTAGGGCTGACAGCGTAGCAGTTCCCTATGAAAATCCGCCGCCTGCACCACCGTTCGATCTCGTACCACGACTTGCGCACCGTCGAGATCGAGTTCCGATCCTGGTCCGTCTGTATGAATGAGAACACGTGCTCCAGCACCTCCTCGGGAAACGAGTTCGCCATTTTCGGCATTTCCCGCAGCTCAATCTGGTCCAAGACACTAAAACGACGTCGCTCTTCCGACTTCTCTGGATTCGAAGCAGCTGGAGAAACAGCGAAACAGAGAACGAGAGACGAAGCAGGGGGAGTGAAAAGAGAGAGAGAAGTCTGGGCCTGGATTTGGGCTGCTTCTTTTTGTGGACTTCAACTTCTGTTTCTTTGAGTTGGCATGGGTCTTAAGTGTAGGCAAACCCACTTTAACATGTATATATATATTTTTTTCTAATACATAGTAACATATGTATTTTTTTTTCTTTTCTTTTGTAATAAAATTGACTTTCTTTAATGAAACATTTATTTATTTTGATGTGACTGTACTTGAAGTTTTGAAGTTTTAAGTTGCCTACGTACTCTTTCAAAAAAGTGATCAAGTCATAACGTAGTTCAAATGAGTGATGGTTTTGATGATGATTTTGCCGTACACAGTTTATGCTCTTGCGGGCAAGGAGCTTTTGGTGTCGTTTGCAGTTTCAACTCGTGCAGACAAGGAGCTTTTGATGTCGCCTTTTATGCTCGTGCAGACCAGGAGCGTTTGATGTCGTTTGCAGTTTCAACTCGTGCAGACAAGGAGCTTTTGATGTCACCTTTTAGGCTCGTGCGAACGAGGAGCTTTTGGTGTCGTTTGCAGTTTCAACTCGTGCAGACAAGGAGCTTTTGGTGCCGTTGCAGTTTCAGCTCATGCAGACAAGGAGCTTTTGGTTGTCACCTTTTAGGCTCGTGCAAACGATGAGCTTTTGGAATTTGTCAAACGATCTTAGAGAGGCATTCCTTGCAATCTTTATAGCAAGGAGTCTTGACTGAGTGATTGAAGAAGTCTTTGGGGAAGAAATCGCGCATCGTGATGGCAACGGACGATCTTTGTGTCATAACTTCATCATCCTCAACACTTTCATGTAGCTTTGAAGGTTGACGGTAGCTGCTTTGCCCCCTTTCCGATTGGTGAACTTGTGGAGGAGACCTATGTTTCTTGTGCATTTTCTTTGGAGTGACATAAGTCCATCCTTCAATTTCACTTGACTTGACTGACATGGTTTTGGAGCATGCCCCCATCGGTTGAGGTGAAGATTTTGAGTTCAAAGAGCCAGAAGTGACGGTGGTATAGTTTGACTTCACCACATCATTAAGATCTAGCTCGATGATCCCTTTCTGAGCCAACTTCATGATGAGATCTTTTAGCACAAAGCACTTTTCCGTCGGATGACCAATGAAGCGGTGAAATTTACAGTACCTTGGACTGTCAGTACGGTTCATATCTTCCGGCCGTTTACACTCAGGTAGGTCGATCACCTTTTTTTTCAGCAAGTCATCTAACATGGCAACCACGTCAGAGTCGGGGAATGGATAAGTCTTCTCCTCAAGCTCCTTCAAAGTGCGTCTACGTATCTCTTGATCACGAAAAGCTTCGGTTTGAATCGCCTTGCCTCGTGTATGGGTTTTGACTGGAGTTGTGTTGACCGTCATTGCTTCTTTGGTGGGTTTCCACGCAGCCTTATCCACCTTTGGCCCCAAAACTTTGTCATTCTTGTAGTCGGCGATCTGTTCTTTCTTCCCATGACGGGTGATGCTTAACTCCATATCATGGGCGCGGGTGGCTAACTCCTCAAATGTTCGTGGTTTGATGCCTTGAAGGATGTAGTGTAGTCCCCACTGCATGCCTTGAACGCACATCTCAATGGCGGAGGTTTCAGAAAGTCGATCTTTGCAATCCAGGCTTAATGAACGCCATCTATTTATGTAGTCGACGACAGGTTCATCTCTCAACTGTTTCGTACTGGTCAGCTCTAGCATGCTTACAGTACGACGAGTGCTGTAGAAACGGTTGAGGAATTCCCTTTCTAGCTGGTCCCAACTGTTGATAGACTCAGGTTCGAGGTCAGTGTATCAGTCAAAAGCGTTACTTTTCAGCGAACGCACGAACTGTTTGACGAGGTAGTCTCCCTCTGTCCCAGCATTGTTGCAAGTTTCAACGAAATGGGCGACATGTTGCTTCGGGTTGCCTTTTCCATCGAACTGCATGAATTTTGGGGGCTGATAACCCCTTGGCATCTTCAAAGCATCAATCTTCTTGGAGTAAGGCTTTGAGTACAGTACGGAGTCATGCGAGCTTCCTTCGTACTGTGTCTTGACAGTGCTTGCGATCATCTCCTGTAGCTGCTGGATAGAGAGAGATCCCATGAATGCCGTTGCTTGGTCTAGCTTCGGCTTCTCTTCAACTTTCTCCGCTGGTGGCTCCTTTTCTTCGTCGACTTCTTTCTTTAATAGGCCAACATTTGGGTCGACTTTCACGTCGGGCAGCGCATCTAGTTGGTTGACGAGTGCGGCAATCTGCAAGTCCTTCTCTTCCACAGTCCGTGTGAGCTTTGCGATTGCTTCATTCATCCAAGCTAGCTGCTCCTCGATTGAAGTTGCTCCAGTGGTCATGACTTGCATGGTTGTACTGCCGCTCGGATCAGCGTCGGAGAGTAGGGACTCTGAGTATTTCCTCGGGCTTTCGTCTTATTTACCTTCTTGAACCGTGATGTAGAAAACATCTTGGATCTCATCTTCAGTGCCGTTCTCTTGGGTTTGTTGGCATGAAGATTTGCCAGTGTGGACGATGATGCGCCTCCTTACCTTCAGTGGTCCTTTTGTGTCGACCTCTAGGATTGTTTGGCGCTTCATCCTTGAAGGAATCAAACTTCGAGCGTCGTCTTTTTCTCCTAACCCATCGAGCTTTTCTTCCTTTGGTGTTGTCTTCCTCTTTCCAAAAGGCTTACCATCATCTTCAAATCTTTCTGAAGCTGATCGTCGCAGAGGAGAAATAGCTGTGTTACTTTGTTTCTTAGGCTTTAACAACCTTTCAAAAACAGAGCTTTGGGATGTCGGCGCGTTAAGCCTCTTGAAGACAGAGGTTCGGTCTTGACCACCAATGCGATTAAGCACTGAAGTTCTGGAGCTTGAATGGCTCATCCTATCGAAGACCGACGTCCGAGGGGAGGGTTTAGGCTCTTCTTGGTCTTGTTCAATGCTCACGCTGATGTGTTGAGCGCTAGCTTTTTCCACTTTGCTTGAAATCTTCACGGGTGCATTTGGTGTGAAGCCAAGTCCAGCTTTGTTGTTGTCAACTCCATAATCATGCTCCTTCAACTTCTTTTGAGTCTCGGTGAGGTCGCGATCTTTGTCGTTGACGGTGTTTGTAACCTTCTTTCCAAGATTTGAAGAGGAAGCAAAGTCATGCCCAGCCTTTGACATGAGTTCGTAGGCATTTGGGTTGAAGCCTTCTTCGGTCCTCTTAGTTGGAAGAGAGCTTGGTTTCACTATGACACCATGTTGCGCCTCCAGACGGTTGATGAGTCCGGCGGTTTGCAAGTTTTTCTCTTCTGCAGTCTTTATCAGCCTTGCAATTGTTTCCTTCATCTGAACCAGCTGTTTTTCAATGGAGGTAGTGCCGATAGTCATGACTTGTTCTTTGTTTGAAGCCATGGACTGTGCTTGAATATCTTGAACGGAGACAGAGATGAGAGGTAGAGATTGTCCCACTGGGCGTGCCAAATTTGTAAACACGAAAAATTCCTGAAACAAGAAACAAGAATACCGTGTACAAAATATATTTTTGTTTGTATTGATTTTGGGGTTACAATCTCTTTGTAATTTGATCCTCTGATTCTATCTTCGTAGGATGTAGGTTTGTGGATGAGCTGTTGATCCAAAGGGCCGTCGGGGCTTGATCTAAGGATGAACAGTTGATGAATGGATCTTCAAGGGGCGTTGGGCTTGATCTTGAAGAATGGGTGTATAGGTTTGTTGAGATTGTTGATCCAAAGGGCCGTCGGGGCTTGATCTAGGGATGAACAGTTGATGAATGGATCTTCAAGGGGCGTTGGGCTTGATCTTGAAGAATAGTTGTGCGGATTTCTTCAAGGGCTTTTGGGCTTAATCTTGAAGGTTGATGGATGATCGGATCTTCAAGGGCTTTTGGGCTTGATCTTGAAGAACGATTGGATGTGTGGATTTGTTGAGGTTGTTGATCCAAAGGGCCGTTGGGGCTTGATCTTTAGGATGAACGGATGATGAACACTTTCTTCAAGGGCCGTCGGGGCTTGATCTTGAATCGGTGGAAGTTCTTCAAGGGCCGTCGGGGCTTGACCTTGAAGGAGGATTTGACGAAGAACGAAGAGTGTTTTTCTTGATCCTTCGGGATTTGCTTGAGAGCTTTAGAGTTTCAAGGCTTCAAGGCTTTGGTGTGATGTAAATTCCCTTCTTTCTTTCTTCCTTTCTTTTTTTTTTTTCTTCCCCCTTAAAATGAATGCCTTGGCCTCCTATTTATAGAATTCCAAAACTTGATTTTTGGATTTAAATAATCAGATGAAATAAATCATTTCTGTCAGGTATTGACACGTGTCCTATTTGATGACTTTTCCAATTTATTTCGATTTTTCGTTGAGTCACACGCTACATGTAAAATTTATGTGACACGTGAGCGTTGAAATTTTAATTATTGGTTAACATTCATTTCACCGAAATTTCGATGTCTACAAACATACTGTTGAATTATAAGTCTATAGCTGATTAGTATTAGTGAAAATAAGATGAGTTTAATTTGTGTATTCACTTGAGCATATCTGCCAAGTGTAAAGTCAAAAGATGTAAGGCTATGAGTGCCATGTGTTGGTTGATTCATGTAATTAGGTAGATGAGTGACTAAGATGAAATATAGTGTTTTGTGTGGTCCTAAAGCTAAGGCCATCAGTTAATGTAAAGCAGTGTTAGTGCTCATTTTCTGATATAGAAGAAATATTCCTCTGCAAAACTTTTGCACGAGAGAACAAGAAAGAAAACGTTCGTTTTAGCTTCTTCCATCTCTGCTTTGTTTCTGTTCAGCTTCCTGTAGATAAAACCCATCAAATCAAGTTACACAAACATGGCCTCAGAGCCTAGTTCGATCATTTGAGATCTGGGCGTAAACTGTGAAGCAGAGCGAAGTTGCCGAAACTCCATAGATTCCGATTTCGATTTGTGTTCGTCTTGTCTAAGTTAAGAGATGGCTGGATCTGGAAGTTCTGAGGTGAGAACTCCGATCTTCTCCAATGAGAACTACGAGTTCTGGAGGATTAAGATGATGAAGATTTTCAAATCTCATGGGTTATGGAGATTGGTTGAAAAAGGGGTTACGATCTCAGAGTCAAAGAAGAAGAAGGCTGAAAGAAGCTCAGAGGAAGAAGAAGACGATGAGAAAATGGTTGCAGCATATATGCAAGATGCAAAGGCTCTAGGTATTATACAAAATGCGGTTTCTGATCAGATTTTTCCTAGGATTGCAAATGCCGACTCAGCTAAGGTGGCATGGGATCTACTGTATGGAGAATATCATGGTGGTGATCAGGTTAGATCTGTAAAACTTCAGAATCTTAGAAGAGAATTTGAGTATGCTAGAATGCGAGATGATGAATCCCTATCTAGTTATCTCACAAGATTGAATGATTTAATTAATCAGATGAGAAGATTTGGTGAATCCCTTTGTAATGAGAGACTTGTGCAAAAGGTTCTGATTAGTCTAAGTAAACCTTATGATTCCATCTGTTTAGTTATAGAAAACACAAAGTGTCTAGAGACTGTTGAGTTGCAAGAAGTTGTTGCAATTTTGAAGAGTCAAGAACAACGATTTGACTTGCATAATGTTGATACCACTGAGAAGGCTTTTGCATCATTCTCAGTAAGTCCGATGGGGCAAAATAGAAGTGGAGTTCAATCTGGTTCATCAAAATTCCAGAAGAATTGGAACGCTAAAGGAAAGAAATGGGATTCGAAACCTCGATTCCAACAGAAACCTTTCACTAGTCTTGCACCAAATCCATATCAGTCACAGTCAATGGGTCAAGAGACTATCAAACCACAGTGTAGAGTGTGTTCTAAGTATCATTTTGGTGAATGTCGATATAAGGGGAAGCCTAAGTGCTATAATTGTGATAAGTTTGGTCATTGGGCTAGAGAATGCACTGTAGGGAAGATTGTGCAAAAGGCAAACTCTGCAAATCAGGTAGAAGTGTCAGGAAATTTGTTTTATGCTAATAGTGCAATCTCAGAAACAAATATCAATGGAAATTGGTATGTTGACAGTGGTTGTAGTAACCACATGACAGGGAATGTTGATCTCCTTGTTGACATAAAAACAAATGTTGCTGGAAAAGTGCAAATGCCTACTGGTGTGTTAGTGAATGTTGCTGGAATGGGTTCATTGCAGATTGACACTAATAGAGGTAAAAGGTATATCAGGGAAGTCATGCATCTGCCAGGGTTAAAAGAGAACTTATTCAGTGTTGGACAAATGGATGAGCATGGATATTATCTAGTGTTTGGAGGAGGCTTGTGTAGTATATTTGATGGACCTTCACTTGAAAACCTTATCATCAAGGTTAAGAAGAAGGAAAATTGATGCTACCCTCTTTCTCTGGTGAAAAATAATCAGTTGGTTTTGAAGGCTAGCATGGAGCACTCTACTCAGATTTGGCACAGAAGATTAGGTCACTTGAATTTCAGAGGGCTTCAGCAACTCAGTGAGAAGAATATGGTGCATGGTCTTCCATACCTAGAAGCAATCAAAGATGTATGTCAAGGATGTCAATTTGGAAAACAACATAGAGATTGGTTTCCAAAAGATCAAGCCTGGAAAGCAAGCTGTCATCTGGAACTTATACATGTTGATCTCTGTGGTCCTATGCAGAACATGTTGATCTCTGTGGTCCTATGCAGAATGCCTCCTTGGCTGGAAACAAATATTTCATGTTATTCATCGATGACTGTACAAGGATGATTTGGGTGTATTTTCTCAGATACAAATCTGATGCATTCAATTATTTCAAAAAGTTTAAGTCAATGGTGGAGTTGCAGAGTGGTTTCAAACTTAAATGTCTAAGGAGTGACAGAGGTGGAGAATTCTTATCATCTGAGTTTTCTAAGTTCTGTGATACTAAAGGTATACAAAGACAGCTTACAATGGCTTATACTCCTCAACAGAATGGAGTAGTGGAAAGAAAAAACCGAACTGTGATTGAAATGGCAAACGCTATGCTTCATGATAGAGATATGCCATATTTTCTTTGGGCTGAAGCTGTGCATACAGCTGTATATATTCTAAATAGGTGTCATACAAAGGCACTTGGAAATACAACTCATTTTGAGGCTTATAGTGGTAGAAAACCAGGTATAGCACATCTCAAGATTTTTGGTTCACTGTGCTATGTACATGTGCCTACTGAGACAAGACAGAAACTAGATGCTAAGAATGTCAAAGGTGTGTTTGTGGGATATGCTACATGTGAGAAAGGATACAGAATATTTGATCCACGCACTAAGAATCTAACCCTGTCAAGAGATGTAGTTTTTGATGAATCTAAGACCTGGAATTGGAAAGAAAATTCACAAAATTCAGTTGCTGCAACCTACATTTAGGATCAACCTGAAAATGTAATTGGTGTGAGTTCATATGAGTTGAGTGAAACTGAAGAAAGCTCCCTCAGTTCTAGTTCTCCCTCTTATGCACAAGAACAGGAAATCTGTATCCCTGAGTCTGCAAAGATTTCAAAGACTTATGATCACTCACCTCTAAAATGGAGGAATTTGAATGATGTTCTTGCTCAATGCAACTCATGCATTCTGGAACTAGAAAGATATGCAGATGCAGCTCAAGATAAATCATGGTTAAAGGCAATGGAAGATGAATTAGCTATGATTGAGAAGAATGGCACCTGGAAGCTTGTGGATAGACCAACTGAAATGGGTCTATAAAACCAAGTTGAATCTTGATGGGTCAGTTTTAAAAAACAAAGCTAGACTAGTTGCAAAGGGTTATGCTCAAAAGCCAAGACTAGACTACAATGAAACTTATGCTCCGGTGGCAATATTGGATACCATCAGGACTCTTGTAGCTTTGGCAGCACATAAGAGCTGGAAATTATATCAACTTGATGTAAAATCAGCTTTTTTGAATGGTGTATTGGAAGAAGAGGTTTATGTAGATCAGCTCGAAGGATATGTAGTCAAGGGGAAGGAAGATAAAGTCTATCGATTTCATAAAGCCTTGTACGGATTAAAGCAGGCTCCAAGGGCTTGGTATGGAGAAATTGATGCATACTTCTCACAGTGTGGTTTTGAGAAAAGTTTGAGTGAACCAACACTGTACACCAAAGCAAGGGAGCAAGACATTCTGATTGTTTCTATCTACGTGGATGACATAGTCTATATTGGCAGTGATAGATTGATGCTTGAAGAATTCAAAGAAGACATGAAAAGAAAATATGAAATGACAGATTTGGGTCTTCTCCATCATTTTCTTGGAATGGGGATAATTCAGACCAATTCTAGCATTTTCATTCATCAGAAGAAATATGCAAGTTCTTTACTAAGCAAGTTTGGTCTGAATGAGTGCAAATCTGTGATCACACCACTTGTGGCAACTGAGAAATTAACTAAAGATGATGGAAGTGAAGCAGTAAGTGAAGAGCTATACAGAAGCATTGTGGGGAGTCTTCTATATCTCACAGCTACTAGGCCGGACATCATGTATGCATCCAGTTTGCTTGCCAGATTTATGCATTGTCCTACTAGCAAGCATTTTGGAACTGCCAAACGTGTGCTCAGATACATCAAAGGGACTCTAGACTATGGTTTGGAGTATACAAAAGGCAAGAAGGCAATGTTGATTGGCTATTGCGACAGTGACTGGGGTGGATCACCAGATGATAGCAAAAGTACATCTGGATATGCATTTTCGTTTGGAAGTGGAGTCTTTTCTTGGGCTTCAGTTAAGCAAAGTTGTGTGGCATTATCCACTGCAGAAGCAGAGTACATAAGTGCATCAAATGCCATTGCACAAGCAATCTGGCTTAGATTTGTCTTAGAACATTTTGGGGAACTTCAAACTGAAGCAACTCCATTACAGTGTGATAACACCTCTGCAATAGCAATCACTAAGAATTCTGTCTTTCATCAAAAGACCAAACATATAGATAGAAGGTATCACTTCATTAAAGATGCACTGCAAGAAGGAATCATTGATTTGATCTATTATCCCACTGAAGAACAGATGGCAGATATTTTCACAAAACCTTTGGCTAAGGATCGGTTCAACTATCTCAGGAATATGCTTGGAGTAAAATCAGCCCAAGACTTAAAGGGGAGTGTTGAATTATAAGTCTATAGCTGATTAGTATTAGTGAAAATAAGATGAGTTTAATTTGTGTATTCACTTGAGCATATCAGCCAAGTGTAAAGTCAAAAGATGTAAGGCCATGAGTGTCATGTGTTGGTTGATCTATGTAATTAGGTAGATGAGTGACTAAGATGAAATGTAGTGTTTTGTGTGGTCCTAAAGCTAAGGCCATCAGTTAATGTAAAGCAGTGTTAGTGCTCATTTTCTGATATAGAAGAAATATTCCTCTGCAAATATTCCTCTTCATTAGAGAGCTTTAATGGTACTAGGCCACCAGCATTGCTCCCACATTTGATCTCCTTTAATACATTTCTATATCCTTTACTGTGACATCCCACATCGCCTAGAGGAGTGATCCTTATATGTATATTCTCATCCCTATCTAGCACGAGGCCTTTTAAGAGCTCACTGGCTTCGGGTTCCGTAGGAACTCCGAAGTTAAGCGAGAAGGAGGCTAGAGCAATCCCATGATGGGTGACCCACTGGGAAGTTGCTCGTGAGTTCCCAAAAACAAAACCGTGAGGGAATGGTAAGCCCAAAGCGGACAATATCGTGCTACGGTGGTGGAGCGGGCCCGGGAAGCGATCCGCCCCGGGCCGGGATGTGACAATTTGGTATTAGAGTCTAACCCTGGTCGCGTGTGTGCCGACGAGGACGTCAGGCCCCTAAGGGGGGTGGATTGTGACATCCCACATCGCCTAGAGAAGTGATCCTTATATGTATATTCCCATCCCTATCTAGCATAAGGCCTTTTGGGAGCTCACTGGCTTCGGGTTCCGTAGGAACTCCGAAGTTAAGCGAGAAGGAGGCTAGAGCAATCCCATGATGGGTGACCCACTAGGAAGTTGCTTGTGAGTTCCCAAAAACAAAACCGTGAAGGAATGGTAAGCCCAAAGCAGACAATATCGTGCTACGGTGGTGGAGCGGGCCCTGGAAGTGATCCGTCCCGGGCCGGGATGTGACATTTACTGCTTCTGCATTACCAAACCTTTCATGAAAATCATGAAATAACAAAAAATGCATAATGTACATATCTGTAAAGATGTTTGAAGCTACACCAAAGCATAAATATGAATCATTAATATGAGTAAGGATATCATACCTCACTCCTACATTCAAACGTGATCAAGGCATGGTAGCAAACCCTTGCTTATGACATGTCTTTGGAAGGCTGTAACATGTAGGGCTTTTGTCAAAAGGTCTGCTATCATATTGAAAGTACCAAGATGTTCTATTTCAATGACCTTTTGTTTGGGTGGATATTTAATATTGGGCTCAATGCAATAGAGTCCAGGCATGCAAAGGTCTTTTTGTGATTGGGCTGGAAGAGCCGGTAGCCTAGGAAGGATTTAAATATCATTCTTGGCAACTAAATAGGCAGCAAGCCTATGATGAAAGTGACAAGGTATAGATGGAAGCTCACCCTCAGCAGAAGTACTTTTCTATGAAATAAGTAGGTAAATAACAAAAGCAGGTGACGACTCACCGTGCTCTATAAGCCAGCACTAAAAGGGAAAACTTGGACACTTAGGCTAATGAAGGCTATAAAAGTAGCAAGGGATGCAAGCAAAGAATTCCTTCAACACACTCAAATCAGAACTCAACAACAAAACCTAGTTTGTTCACCCCTTACCTTTTTCAATTGCAGATCCACCATAGAAAGCTCTCTTTTGTCAGTTTTTAGAAGCTCTTGTTGGGTTTTACGGCTCAAAATTAGGATGATGCAAAAAATTAGGTTTGTGTTACCTAGTTGGTTTTGGTGTCCTATTTGGGTTTGGATTTTGACTTCTTAGTTAGTTTCCTTGGTGGAGAGATTTTGTTAATTAGCTATTTGATTAGGATTTGGATTTACTTCCTATTAGGATTCTTATTGTAACCTAAGTCCTATGCACTATAAATAGAACCTCAGGGTTAGTGTATTTTGTGTGGCTCATTCGTGTGGCAATTTGGTGGGAGTCAATTTGTGAGTTTGTGAGTTAGAGAGCAATTTGGGAGAATCTGCTTCGTTAGTTTTGGGTTCTCTACTCATTTGGTTTAGGGTTTGTAATTTGTGGGATTTGGGTTGTGAGAGTTTAAACACTCTTTTATAATCTTCGTTTGTTTAGTGAAATTCACTCGCCGTGCTTCACCCGTGGACGTAGGCTTTACACCAAACCACATAAATCTCTTGTGTTAGTTTGAGATTGTTTGTTTTAGCTTTCACCTACGACGTTGATATTGGTACTTTGTTAGAATTCGCTTCCGTTTGCGCATAAAAATTCGACAACAATGAAAAGTTCGACGGCAATTGCTATTTGGAAATTGAAGATGCATGATTTGTTAGTTCAACAAGGGATTTTGAAAATGCTAAAAGGTGTGAAGGCTTTGCCAAACTCGTGGACTGATGAGGAAAAAGAAAACGTTATAGAGTAGGCACTTGAAGTAATCATGCTGACTTTATCTAATGAAGTCTTGCATGAAGTTGGTAACATCAAATCTGCACCGGAGTTGTGGCTCAAATTGGAGAGCTTGTGTATGGCCAAATCCCTTGCTAAATGGTAGTATTGGAAGATAATTTTACATACTCTTCGTATGGATGAAGGTACGTCAATTCATAAGCATGTTGATGAATTCAATAAACTTACGATGGATTTGAAAAGTGTGGAAAACCAATTCAGCGATGAGGATTATGCGATAACTTTGTTGTGTTCTTTATCTCCTTCGTATGAACACTTTGTCGATACCATGCTATTTGGTAGAGAAAGTCTTAGTTTGGAAGATGTTAAAGCCGCTTCTAAAAAGCTAAAGAATAAAGTGTATGACACACAAGATCGAGCTTTGCTAGTTCAAGGAAGGAATAAGGAATGGACAAACTTGGAAAGAACACTTGTAGCTACTATTATAAGGAGGGTTATTGGAAAGTAGATTGCCCTAAACTCAAGGGCAAAAATAAGCCGTTTGATAAGTGTTTTGCTAGTGTTAGTGCTCAAGCTCTTTGGGTGGACTGCAATTCAAACTTTTTGTTCATATGTTCAAGCTTTTGCTTGGATTTTGTTTCGTATTTGTTAGTTTCCGTAATAGAATTTGTTGGAGAAGGCGTTGGAGGAAATTTCAAGTTTGAAGACTTTTGAATTTTTTGAGTATAGGTGGAGATCAATTTCGAAAGAATTTGGTGCACGTTTGCGTTTGTATTTTGGTATCCCAAATTTGAAGTTTGTATTTGATTTGGAAGTTTGCTAATTTCTCACCTAGGTGGAGATTGTTGGGTTTTATGGCTCAAAATTAGGATGATACAAAAACTTAGGTTTGTGTTACCTATTTGGTTTCGGTGTCCTATTTGGGTTTGGATTTTGACTTCTTAGTTCGTTTCCTTGGTGGAGAGATTTTGTTAATTAGCTATTTGATTAGGATTTGGATTTACTGCCTATTAGGATTCTTATTGTAACCTAAGTCCTATGCACTATAAATAGGACCTTAGGGTTAGTGTATTTTGTGTGGCTTATTCGTGTGGCAATTTGGTGAGAGTCAATTTGTGAGTTTGTGAGTTAGAGAGCAATTTGGGATAATCTTCTCCGTTAGTTTTGGGTTCTCTACTCATTTGGTTTAGGGTTTGTATTAGTTTTGGTTCTCTACTTGTTTGGTTTAGGGGTTGTAATTTGTGGAATTTGGGTTGTGAGAGTTTAAAAACTCTTTTGTAATCTCCGTTTGTTTAGTGAAAATTCATCGCCATGCTTTGCCCATAGATGTAGGCTTTACGCCGAACCACATAAATCTCTTGTGTTAGTTTGAGATTGTTTGTATTAGCTTTCGGCTACGACGTTGATATTGGTACTTTGTTAGAATTAGCTTCCGTTTGTGCATAAAAGTACAATAGCTCTGCTACCTTTCCCTTTGTTATAGTATTGAATCCCTCTAGTAAACCTTGTTTATATTTCATTTTCCAAGACTATTGTCTTTGTAAAATATAAGAAGAAGTGGCTACAAGAAGACGAACCTTGCTTGACAAGGTTGTAATCTTGCCCAAGTCTCCTTTATTTGTCTTTATATAAAGTAGATTTGTCATTTATGCATCTTTAATTAGATCTATATCTTTTTCAACCACTTTCGTTCAAGTTTTGTCCATCATTAATCTTGCCAAACTAACCACTCTTGTTTCCTTATTGTTAGCTCAAACTGATAACTAAGGAACTAACCTGAATGACCTTGAATTCCTTTATAAACGAACATGTGGTATTATAAATAAAAGTCCTTGATCAAAAGGCAAGAAAAGAATTTAGTATAGACTTAACCCATCTGTGAACAATCCTTATGAACTAAAGAGTTTAAGTGATTTGTGGCGCAAGTAAACAATTAATTTAATAACCAAGAAGACAATATGTTCAATAAAGAGAATAGTGGCACGCTCAGACTTATATTAGTTTTGATTGTGAGCCTCAAGGCCTAACAAAGGCCCACAAAGGCACCATTCAAACTAATGACAAACGTAAATTGCAGAAAATCAAGCAACTTTGCCCGATAGGTAAGACAAGGGGAGTTATGCAAGGGTCAATCAAGCCCGAACACCTTCTCTTTAACTTTGTCTTGAACTTTCAGATATTTGATGTCCATTAGCCTCGATGCTTCTGATCTTCTTTAGGTACCTTAGAACATTCTTTCCTGCATTCCAATATGCCCCACCAGGATTCGATTGAAATCTCTTAAGGACACTCAATGCAAAAGCCATGTCTAATCTAGGGCACACCAATGGCTCCTCTTGATCTATTCCTTACAATTTCCATGCCTAAGACAAAGTTTGCTTCACCCAAATCCTTCATGTCAAAATTGTTGAGCAACATGCTTTGGTTTCTTTCAACAATTGGACATTTGAACTTGCAAAAAGTATGTCATCAACATATAGTACCTTGAAAATGAGACCTGATTTTACCATCTTCAAATAGATGCAGTTATCAATTTTATTCTCAATGAAGCCAAATGAAGTCATTATTTGATCAAATGTCTTGTACCACTGTCTAGAAGCCTACTTAAGTCCATATATAAACTTGTTGAGTTTACATACAAAACTTTTCTTACCCCTTTAAGTGAATCCTTGTGGTTGTTTCATGTAAACGGTTTCATCAAGACTGCCATTTAAAAAGGCAGTTTTGCCCTCCACTTGATGCAATTCAAGATTAAAATGAGCTACAAGTGCAATGATGATTCTGAAAGAGTCCTTGATTGATACTGGAGAAAAAGTTTTTGTGTAAGCCAAACCCTAATTCTATGTGAAACCTTTGGCCACTAATTTGGCTTCATGTCTCTCAATATTTTCCACTAGAGTCTCGTTTGGTTTTGTAAACCCATTTGTTCCGTACAGGCTTCATGTCTTCCATTTGTTCAAAAACACAACTATTTCTTGAATGGGAGTATAGAGATCCAGAATCTTCAATGAACTTTGCATTGTTTCTCTTGGCCAACCTAGTGTGGGAATTAGGGCATCGACGATTGTGGGAAATCTCAATGGAAAGAATGGTGAGATTGGTGAAAATACGGGTGTTACCAAGTCTAAATTTCAATGATTTTGAAAACTTTGTTGACCGTTTTAGGGGAAAACAGTTACTCCTGTTAAAAAAAGACCAGTTCAACTAGAAGTATTGATCTTTTAGAGTTAATCCATACGAAGATGCAATGTTGAATTCCAGCATACCTAGATGCATCTCATTTGTTGTTTCCATGTCTTAAAATTATTCCTATTCAACTTCTCAATGTTCATGAGATTGAGCATGTTAAAACTTGTGAGACGTGATTTGATTCGAAGATTCATGAGTTTTGACAAAGAAAAGAAACTAAACATTCTTTGTCACTCAAAAACTATAGAACCAGTCACACTTTTGAGCAAGAAACTGTCTATATATTCATAATTTATGAATCTCAAGTTGTGCATAGCCAAGCATAAACACCATGACTAGAAGGATTACACATACTGCAAATTTCATGACTCACTATACATTAATTTATAGCCAATAAAATTTTACATATTATTCTAAAGATTGATCAACACTGAATCAATTTTGTAAAAATAAAATTTTACTAAACTGCCTAAGTGATTAAACAAATAATATATTTGTAATATGACAGCAAATGAAATCTGATAAACCAAATGAATTACTGTTGAATATTTAAAGAATATATTTATTATTTCCGTTGGCAGAGAAGTTGGGTTTTGCCCAACAATTACTTCTCTTCAAATTAAAGCATTGCATCCTTTCTATTCTGGCTAAAAGACATGATCCATGATCAACCAGGGCATACTTTACCAACATGTATGACCATTGGGTAATTGGTGCTTTTCATCAAATATATCCATTGGACATACTGCTTCAAGGAGTTGTATCACATGGTACTCAAACCAAATGTAGTGTCTAACGGGTACAAAATTTCCTTACTCTCTCTTCTCTCTCCATCACATTCATACAATTTCTTTCTAGTTATTTCCAAGGGAATATAATTGGGTTTTGCTAATTGAATATTCCATACTTTGTTGTATCCTAGAAGTGATTTGCCAATAACTCTTTAGCAAACTCATTTGATTGGGGGCAAATAACACTTTAAGGAAACGATTCAAGTCATACCTCAAAGTCATCATTCAGTTTATTCTTTATATTTCTGCATTTACTCTAACAATTACTTCAATTTTTTTTTAATTCGAAATGAACTCAAGTCACCATCAAAGAGAAAGATTACACCACAACGAAATGTGTTCATAGTGTCAACAGATTTGCATTACATATACAGTTATAAGCAATTGCAAAAGACAAACATTTTAGTAATTCATTGTTCTATCCAAATCAGAAGTTTGCAATGGAAACATAAGGGTTTGTTTGGTATTTTATTTGAAAATTTTTATTATTTCTCAAAATATTTCTTAAGAACATTTATTGAAAACAATTTTCTTTAAAACTCAAAAACTTGATTGGTTTGCTATTTAAATTTTTTAATTCTTACGACTACTAGACAAAGAGATCTAAAAAGAGGGGATCGCAGGAGAGGGAGAAAGAGGAGAGATGATGAAAGAAAATAAGAGATGATTGAAGGAAGGAGAAATAAGAGAGAGGATCAGATAAGATAGAGAGGAAGAGGAGTGAGGGAAGGAACTGAGAGAATAAAGAGAACGGATTGGAGAATAGACAAAAAAAGGTAAAAAAAAATTTAAAAAAAAAAAAGAGGAGGGAGAAAGAAGAAAAGAGAGAGATAGATTTGGAGTGAGAGGGGAGGAGGGAGATAAAAAAAAAAAAATGAGTGAGTTTAAGTTTAAAAACTCTAAAAACTCACTTTTTATGCTTTTAGAGAATAGACTATGTTTTTTAGTTTAGTTTTTTAAAATAGTTCTACCAAACAAGTTTTTAAAGCCTAAAACTTGAAAATTGTTTTTGAGTTTAAAAAGTTGGATTCAAGTAGAGTACCAAACAAGCCCTAAGTATTTTATAGCCATATGAAAACGGCTTTAAGAGTCTAAGGACTGTGATACTTATGTACTAAGAATATGATCAACCAAGCCATGTGAAAACGACCTTATGAGTCTAAGGTCAGTTATATTGTTCTATCTGGCTTTGATACCACATGTAGGCATTCATTGTCTACTAAGAACACACTACAAAAAATATGGGCACAACACATGATAAATTATTTGTGCCCTTTGAGGTCAAAGAGCACCAACATATGCCCATAAACCAATAGCAACAATGCAGCAACTATAATTCTATGTGTACTCTCTATGTGCGTATCCTTTGGTTAAAGGGCACAAGATAGCTGTTTGTGTTATTAAGGCAAGGCACAATAGAGCCTTATTTGCGCTTTCATTATGACAGGTTTGACAACCCTTCTTAATTGATTGGGCACTATTTGTAATCATGCCCAATACCCTATTTATTAAAAAAAAAATTGAAATTGTTTTTCCACACAAATTACATCCGGGTTCGTGCCCACTCACATACTAATTATTTCAATCTATAGTTAATAAACCTTAAATTGCATCGGTTGAGAAGAAAATTGGAGAAAAAAAAAGGAAAAAACTTAATTCAAATTCACGAATTGGGTGAGGCATTAAGATTAGAGACAAGATCTGGAGAGAAAAATAGGAGTTTAACTAGGTAACATTAAGTGACTGAAGTTGTCTAACATTTTACAAGATAACAGCATCTAAAATCTACCAAAATTGAGGTCCTCCTATCTCAATCTCCACATGAATATCATCCAATATTGGCGCCAACATATTTCTCTGGACAAGCTCCAATGCCACTTTTTCTGCTAGCATTATACACATACAAGCTTCGGTGTCATACCTTGGAAAGAACACCCACACAAATCTGAGCTCTCAACATCCTTGCAACATCAAACCTCTGAAATAAAAAAACAGCTAGACCCATAATTAATCAAATTAAAATCAGTAAAACCACAATATAGAGAGGACATAAATTCCAAGCATCGCATAACCTCTTATAAATCAATATGGAAAAAAAAAAAAAAAATCATCTGAGTGCATACTTTCATACACTGTTGTTCAAATCAAATCTATCAATTTTAGAAAACCTAAAATACAAAATAAAATCCAATTTTCTCCACTGTGATAAGCAAGTAATAACAATAACACAACCTGAATTATCAGAAGCTTTACCCCAAACATAAAATGTTTCACAGAATAACCTCACCATTGTTTCCGTTGAAGGAACGGACGTACCCGCTTCGTGAAAGTTCCCATTTCTTCGGAGTCGTGGACTCAACAGAGGAGAGAGGGATTGACATCTAAAAGGGTAGACAGTCGATTTCGAGAGAGGGAGAGTCGATTGTGGGCATCTAAGAGGGTAAGGCTTGTCGGTGAAGCTTGGGCTTTTTTCAAAAGAAAAAGAAGGTCAGAAATGAGCGTGAAAGAGGGAGAGAGATAGAGAGGGATTCGGTGAGAAATGAACAGAAAGATGATGGTGGGTTTAATACGAGAGAGAGGTTGGGTAACTTGGGTTAATGGGAGAAGATGGTTGGTTAATGAGAGAAAAAGAAGAAGAGATAACAAATAAGAGGAATGCTATTATACCATGTTTTTATAACATATTTTTATATCATCTTAGGTGGCATTTGATGTGGATAGTCACTTTATTTAAAAAATTTGCAAAACTCAAGGAAAGGAAGGAGAAAGACTTCTCGTATACTACAATCATCATTTAATTAACTAGTTTTTCTTAATTATTAGTTTATTAAATAATGAATTAAATTTAAAAATTTGATTAATTCAAATGATGTGGTTGTTCACATCAAATGTCACCTAAGGTGGTATGAAAATATGGTACAAAAACATGGTATGAATAACATTACTCAACAAATAAATACACAAAAAATAAGAGTAATGTTATTCATACTATTTTATACCGCATTTCTATATCACCTTAGGTGACATCTAATGTGGACAGCCACATCATTTGAAAATTTTGCAAAACCCAAGAAAATGAAGGAGAAAGACTCTTTGTATACCACAATCATCATTTAATTAACTAGTTTTTCTTAATTATTAGTTTATTAAATAATGAACTAAATTTAAAAATTTGATTAATTCAAATGGTGTAGCTGTCTACATCAAATGCCACCTAAAATGATATAGAAATTTGATATAAAAATATAATATGAATAACATTACTCAAAAAATAATAAGAGAGGGTGAACGGGTTCAGAGGTTGATGTGTGGGTAGGCCACAAGTTATTCAAAAAATAATAAAAAATTAAAATTTGAGCCTATGTTCTTAATAAAAAATTATAGTTGCAGATATCGAGAAGTCACTTGTAAATTTCAATGATAGTATACACAAACTTTTGTGCTCAAATTCTAATAGGCACAATACATTTTTCCTTTTATCCTTTTGGACACAAACTAATGTGCCTTTTTATTTAGAGGGCACCTTTGAGATAATTTTGTGTTCAATAAAACTTAAAAAGCACCAATATTTATTTGTGGCATTGAAAATGAAAAGAGCACAACTCAATTGTGCTCTTAGCCTATTTTTCTTGCAGTGACACGATCAACCAAACCATTAAACTACATTAACATGATTGCATGTATTTGTAAAAGGACAGTGATACTTGCTTGCAGGATTAGCCATCAAAAACCCTAAAAGCAGATATAATTGCAGCAAGCAACCTTCTTCACGACTTGTATTGAAACCCTAACAGCAAGGTTCTTCCCTTCTCTTGGATTCGTAAACATTCTAACTCTCAATAGGACAAGTACTTTTGAACGTAGCAATCTGAGGAGGGACCAAGCAGTTTTATCGACAAAAGATGATAACTGCTTCTTCAATCGTGGCAGCAGTTATGCATCAGTTCATAGAGTTTGAAATGTAAGTATCATTGTCCTTTTACACATACATGCAATCCATGTTAATGTAGTTTAATGGTTTGGTTGAATGTGTTCTTGGTAGACAATGAATGCCTACATAGGCTTCACATAGGGGACAACCTGCTCTAATACCATGAAGAAAGTTTGGGTTCTGCTATGAAACCAATTGACAAATGACTAGTAGTCCAATGGCAAATGGTAAATGCAAAGTCCCTTCTTCCCAGATGTGAGACTCATGCTCTCAACACTTTAGGTTTATTTTCATCTCACCGGTTGAAAATTTACTAACCATCTTAAGAGTCAAATCAACCAAGATCATTTCGCACGTAGGTGCAAATAGGATTGAAGCTACTAACATGTTAAAAATTGACAAACAGAAGTAAATAGAAAAACAGCTGCTCCATAAATGCAACTCACGAAGTTATAGCATATCTTCAAACCAAAATTTATCAAAGTAGTCGGATGTGATTGCCTTTTTCTTTCGCTTCATTCTTCTGTTTACAGACTGGTTGAGCTTTTTCATGTTTAAGCATGAAATTCTAGTTGTGACATACATAATAGAATTATTAGATCTGATGACAAAATGCGATATTTCTTCTTTTCCAATAACAAAAGGAGGCAATATACAATATTTAGTATGTTCATACAATCAGAAGGCAATGCTCTATAATATACAGAACATAATATATAACACATTACACAAAGATATGTGACAACAAGAAAGCTAGACTTATCAGACTATATTAACTAACCATCGGACCATGTAAATCTAAGCCTTGGGAGTTGGATATTATTTGGACAGATGCTAAACAAGTACCCTCTAGCTATTACTATTGAGCTTCTACTCTTTTGTTGATATCGAAAGGGTTGAATTTTAACACAACGGGGGGTGTGCTGCAGTTTGGAGCAAGACCGTCATGTACTGCGATCTTCAGATTTTGATTCATGAATTAATTAAGCCCTACCCAGAATTTGCAAATAGTTGCGGAAGCTATACAGAGAATACCAAATAATATGTCTGAACTTGGTCCAACATTATAACTTTCCTGTCTTTTAATGAGCCCAGTAAACCTATGCCGTAAATGAAAAATGGTTTCGCATTGTCAATCAGAAATCCCAAATATTGTTAAGTATAATATCAAGCGGGAATTGTTATTAGCATTCCAAAAATCTCATTCTACACTCCAAACTTTCTATATTAGGAAAGAAAAATACACACTTGTGAGGAGTGTAGAATGAGATTTTTGAAATGCCAATAACACTTCCATATCAAGCATGATTGGGATTATCTTGTATCTCCAGGTTTGGAGACTCCAACGGTCCAAGTTTAGCCACCGTCGTCAGATTCTGAAGGATATTTCTAGTGTTGGAATCAACATAGATCATCTAACACATATGCAACCTGGAAATTACAAACATATTATAATTTAACAGAAAAAACCTGCTTCAATCAGCTCATCTGAATAAAGGAAGAAGACGAAGAACTATATTAGATTTATCCTCGAACCTTCTTTTGACAAATCGGTTGAGCTTTTACTATTTAATAAGCTTTAAAGCTCGAACCTGCTTGGTGGGGGTGATATACGTATAGAAGCTAACAAATCGAAACATTACACAATAATACAAGGATGACGATTTAGAATGCTAATACAGACAAAAGTGCTTTATCTTGACATACTTCTATAAAATACATAACATATTGTAGAACAAATTACACATACATAGACAAATATAAAACTGTTAACTATATTGTAATGTTGGGGAATTGAAGAGAAAATCAAGAAGAAAGATGAAGAGAAGAAAGATGAACACATAGAGTTTTAGAGAGAGAAATATGACTTGTATTAATTGAAAGAATGAAGATTACACATTTTATTTTTATACTAGTAAGCCTAACAACTCTAACCAAATACTAACAAACTTGCTAACTATATTTCTAACTATATTTCTAACTTGAATGGAGACTTGAATGAATTAAAATATATTTTGCTTTCCAAAACTTTCTCAAGTTCTGTGCACCGCTTAACCATTTCATGATAGCAACAATTTCTTTTGAAAAATGCTCGTCAATCTTCTAGATTTCCTTTTGATATTGATGACTTGGAAAAATGCTTTGGTCCAAGTATATTTTCCTACTGTGGAAAGCAATAAAGGATTCCCAAATGTAGTCACATATATAATGGGTATCAAGGTCAAATATTATCTCTTTATTATGATGCACGCACCGTTCTTTCACAAATGAACTCATTCCTTTGTCACTGTAGCAGTATTCATAAAAAATTGGAGAAGGATTGGCATTGACGCCAAGTTGCAAGCAACACTAGTGATTAACCACCGTAAGCATAGCCTTGCAATCTTCATCTTGCTCGCCATAAATTAGTAGAGAACACCCATCAAAAAAGTTCTCTTTGAGGTCGTCATCATCATCAACATATGCATCATAAATTGGTGGTAAATTCCAATCGACGAAACTAGTTTCTTTGACAGTGTGCTTTTCAAACATATTGTAAATCACAGCCATAGCCTTCAATCGCAGCGGATAACTTGCTCTGATGCCACTTGATGCAGTACAAGCCAAGGGTTCTTGGGGAGACGAGGAATGATAACTTGGGAATCACTCAACTAGGGGCAACTAAGCTTGCTCACGTCACTAATCGTGGATTCGCTCACATGACTAAGCCAAATGCTTAATATATTTCAATTGCACAAAGCAAAATATATTTTAATTCATTCAAGTCTCCATTCAAGGCTTTCTAGTACACTATTTATAAGTGTTTACAAATTAATAGACTTTAAGTTTCCATGACACCCTTACAATATTTATAAGCGTTTACAAATTAATAGACTTCAAGTTTCCATGACACCCTTACAACTCCCAAAATAACTTAACAAATATTTAAGTAATTAAAACACAGAACCTTTGTTATTCCAAAGCATATTAATGGTTTCAAATTGTTTTCTTTAACACATCAAACTCCCTCCCTAATATACCAGTGTGCCAAAACATCTTCATCAATGCAAATACAACTCCCTAAGTCACCGAAGCATATTAAATGACAATTGTTCCACCTAGCCACTTAATTTAAAACACAACTTACGATGCATCAAAATTACTACAAAACATTAAATCACAACCTAAGATATATGAATCTCAAATTAATAATTAACGGAATGGCTGAACACCAAAATACCAAAAGCCCCGTTGAATAAACTCCTTATGCACTGCATCATGCACACTTAATACTCCCCCTCAATCTCAACTGGGGAAACCCAGTTTGAGATTGGAAGAACATATATGCAATCACTATTATGAAACTAGAGAACAGAACATAGAGTTGAACCATCTGCAATCTTGCAAGTTTGAGACAGCTATATGGAGCTTTCCTTTGGTTTTTGTACCTGCAACCTGTCCTGCCTTTGCCCCCTTACCAAAAGCACCATTAAGCCATGCTACTCCAGCGGTCGCATACCTGCTTGTTTTGATAGCTGACCCTGTATCATTCAATTTTCTCTGTTGCAAATATTGCTGCCATTGTTTTATCCGAGACATTAAGCCTCTGATCAACATACTTCACTTTCTCATTAACCTTGGAAATGCCTACTGTCAATTTCTCTGTAAGCCCCACTTTCCTGTCAAGGGAAATGACATTTTCTGATGCACTTGCTATCAACCGATGCTTTGCATCAAATGCTTTAGCCTTGTTCACGACATCTTGTCCAATAGCCGAACCCTTTTGTAAACATAAGTGATTGTCCACACCAAATATGATACCCTTTTTCCCCAAATATATTCACTGCCTCACTACAATGTATAGACCAAGATCTTAGGAAAGAACTATGCTGCACACATCCAAAAATCCAATATTCCTCTGCTTCACACATGAGTTTCGAAAAAATAGCAGCCTTGTATAAAGGAGTCGTAACACACCCTCATGCCAGTATAACAACTTATTGCTTTACCCTTCGTGGGATTTACCGTCAACAATCTCATTCAACTTGGCTTCGGCCTTTAATATTTACAAAAAAACAGAAAATTAACAAACTATAGTGTGACATCGGCCTTAACTATAGCACCACGGGATTGCCCATTGTGGATTTTACCAAAAACAACTTCTTTGAACAATGGCATCGGCCTTCACAATTTCAACAACAGAAAATCAACATCTATGTAGGATTACCCTTTGTGGGATTTACCTACTCATAAAACGGGATTATCCTTCGTGGGATTTACCGTCAACAACTTCTTCAAACTTCATCTCTTTAAGAAACATACAACCGGACTTCTAGTAGATA